>NC_051157.2:87001023-87003523 GCF_013339745.2 Dermacentor silvarum
GTGTGTGTGTGTGTGTGTGTGTGTGCAGCCTGGCATGTAGCCGAGCGAGAGGGCCTTCTGCCGGGGATCAACGGCGTGGGTGTGTGGAAGGGATGCGACATCTTGCGGTGGCGGCGCCCGCTCCTAATCGCCCGATTATTGTTGCGAGCCGCCGCTCTTATATGTATGGTAAAGTGTATATAGCGAAAGGGGCCGGCGGGCGTCATTTCTCCATGGTTTCACTATTCTCAACGCTGCCTTTATGACGTTTTAGGGTGCGACGAGAAAAGAGAAAAGAAAGTACGGAGGAGGGCTTCGAATTAGTGTTGTCTATCTGACGGAGGCATGCTGTTTATATTTCTTATTCCTGTGGGGCTTGTTCGCTTGCCGCTTGTTACTGTGCCGCGTAGCGTTGAGGGTTCTTGCGCCATTTTTGGGGGTCCAGTTTTCGGTTGCGTTCTCTGACCAGCGAGCTAGTTTAATGCTTATATGACGAGTGGAGTCAGTCATGAGTGTGCTGCGTAGTCTGGGTTTCAATGATGAGAAGCTGGTGCGCCGGCGGGCTGTCTGGGTGTCAGATGGTGCCAGGCGTCAGGTTGCTTCCGCGACCTGTAACAGCCGGCGGTGACGTCAGTGTGCCTGTGATGTGCGTGCACGCTTTCCGTTGCTTCTCCCTTTTCTGCCTTACTGGTCGTCCTACTCGATTTCCACTTTTATGTCTTGGCATTTAACGCAAAATAACTCTATCGCTTTAACGACACAAATACCCGTCGTTTAACCAGACGGAAACGTTTGAAGAAAACTGTCATCGTAATTTTTCATTTCAGCGCGCTGTGATGACGTGCTACTGTGGATATTAAATAGAAGCGGTATTAATTGAGTATGGAAATGTCAAGCGAAGCTTTGACGTAAAGTATTTCATATAAATAGAGAGAAGAAAACTGAAGCTTCTGGCTAAGAGGAGATAACTGTCGCATAGTAGGTTTATTTTCTCAAAGCTTTCTGACTGTAGGTTTGTTGCGCAGGGCGTTATTTTTCTTTTTTTTGGCCATACATAAGTTTCTTAATAGTGCTGATGCAAACAACGAGCTAGCAGGTAATGAAGCCAAGAAAAGCATACGATAACTTATTCGTAATTTTTAATAGAAGCGTTGTAATGAGAAGCTAACAGGAAATGAAATAGACCAAGAAATCAACTTGAAACCGGTGGGATCCGAACGCATAACCCATAACGGTTGCTGCTAACAAAGCCAGGCTTCTCCGTTCGCCATATTCTCGTTTACAGCTGATAGACACAAATGACACTCGCAAATACCCAACTAGCTATATCCACCACGACATACAATTTGAACGTGCAATGGAATTTGAGCAATGCATACACACCTACAGTGCATTGGTACTTGAATCAGAAATAATACGGGTAACAAAAACCAAGAACCTTTCTGTAGATAACTGTGATCCCCCAACCGAGTTATAGACGAAAATGTTGAAGTTACATATTTCAAGGGATTTAGTGCTGTCGTTTTGTTGCTTGCTTCTAACCACATTTACAACAATCGCAAGTAAAGACGTAACTGTCTTGCCATAGACCCGCCGTGGTAGCTTAGTGCCTATTGCGTTTTCCAACTGAGCGCGGGGTTTCAGATTCATTTCCTGGCCGCGGCGGCGCACTCCGAAGGAGGAGCCTGTTGAGCGCTGTGGGCGCTCGTACTCATTGAGCCGGTGCATAGATTAATTGAAGTGACATCGCAACGGAAAGAGGAAGCTGAAGAGGCAGAAGACCGACGCAAGTTAATAGCCACGGGCCTGCTAGCCGGCGCTGGAATCCAGGTCCTTTCACAAAGCACTATGCGAACTTCAAAGAGGCACTAATGGTCAACCTTAATCCGCAGTACCCACCTCAGCATCTCTCACATTGACATAGCGGTGTTGGGACGTATACATTCATAATTGAACACTAACCATATTTTCTGTGTTTTTCTGCTGCTCGGGCATTGACAACGGTGACTTCATGTGACGACACGAACGTTGGAAGTCGGTTGAGGGTCCAAGCTCCTTATCAGCTGTCTACAAGCTTACCATTTTCGCTATTGCTGAAATGAAAATAATTATTTAATGTAGCTAACCTCGTTGAGTTGCATCAGCCTGAAATATCGCATTCACCCGTCGACAACATTACATACTTGCACCAATTCTTTTCTTTCAGATGCGGTGTTATCCGTCGTGAGAGCTAAGGCAGTCTACATATTCTGGAGATATATCTTGTAGATGGTGTCGCCTACATATGAACTGTTTTGGTTGTGCGTACTATGTCCATATGCTGTCTTTAGACAAAACTCGTCAACAAGCTTCAGTCTATTAGCTTTGAAAGGTTACATTAGTCAACAGAGAGTGGTAAGGCAATAGACCCCATATATTCAATAGACAATTATAAACTTCACATGAAAACTTTATAGAGTATACTTAAATAATTTCACTTCGGCAGGATTTGATATTCTTGGTGGTTTGAGAGTGTTTGGGG
>NC_051157.2:87008523-87026023 GCF_013339745.2 Dermacentor silvarum
TCGCAGCAGGCGCCCATCAACAGCTCCGCCGGCTGGCCGTCCATGGTCGCAGGCCCTCAGCGGGAACGGCGGATGGAGGTCTTGGATCAGTACAGCGCACTGGATCTGCGGGTCAGGCGGCTTCGAAGCTCGAGTTCTACCTCACGTTCGCGGTAGAGCAAGTACGGGGCAATGAAATCAAGAAGGAAAACGCAGGAAAGGAGCAGCACTAAGGGCGCGTTCACACTGAGACATTCGGCGTCTGGAGCGGCGCGGAACCCAGTTCGGCGGCGGCGAGATCCGCCGGAATAGCCCTTTCCGCGCCGATCGGTCTCGGACCGATTTTTGCGGCAGCTGCCGCCGGATTCCCTCACCGCGGACCAATCGGAGCGCGAGTGAGAATTTCGAAGATGGCGGCCGAGTCGGACGCGCGCGCGTTGTCGCAGTCGTGTCTGTCGCGACGTCGTAAATGCTGATCGAATTGGTCTGAAACTTAATTGTTGTCACAGATAACAATACTGTGGGCGTTTATTACGCACATCTTCCTCATCTGTATGTTATCATCATCATCCTCGCACATTTACCTATCCTCCTCTTCGCCTGTATATGTGTTCATCATCATCGCCTGTGTGCTGCGTTGGTTCGCTGACGAGCTCCCGGGCCTAATAAACGTCGTTCCAACCGAGACGTCACAAGTGGTGGAGGTGCTGGGAAGATACGGAACTACTCCCAGGACAAATCCAACTAGTTACTCTCCTATCCGACAACATTGACCATGGTGACGTCTTGGTGTTCCCTTCTTCACGTTGCCTTACTAAAGGCATAACCATTACATCAGGAGTTGTTCGATTCCACAATGGATCTGCACTGGTCACTGCCACGAACGCAACTCCAGAAAAAATCCTCCTTCCGCAAGGCACAACCGTTGCATCCGTCGCCGATCTGGAGCCTGTCTGCGTCTTGCCACTTACACCAGTCTCTTCTGGGGACCCATCTTCTGGTGATTCTTCTTCGGCCGCCGCCCTTACAGCAGTCATCAGCACTGACTTGAAACCCGCGCAGACGCAACAGCTGCTGGCTTTGTTGAAAAAGCACGCCAATTCTTTCGACGTGTATTCGTCAACGTTGGGCCAAACAACCGTTGCAGAGCACCGCATTCTGACAGACAAAACATCTATCGTACGGCGCCGCCCATACCGTGTGTCTCTAGCCGAGCGGAAAATCATCGAAGACAACGTCACAGACATGCTGGAACGCAAGGTAATTCGCCCCTCGGCTAGTTCTTGGTCGTCTCCTGTTGTCTTGGTCCGCAAAAAAGATGGCTCCGTGCGCTTTTGCGTCGATTACCGGGCGCTCAACAAGATAACTCGAAAAGACGTCTACCCTATGCCGCGCATTGATGACGCCCTTGATTCCCTCCAAGGTGCGGAATACTTTTCCAGCCTGGATCTGCGTTCCGGCTATTGGCAAATCCCCATGCACGAAGACGATAAAGAGAAAACGGCGTTCGCAACCCCCGATGGACTGTACGAGTTCAACGTAATGCCTTTCGGGCTCTGCAACGCGCCGGCGACTTTTGAGCGCATGATTGACACCGTGTTGCGTGGCCTGAAGTGGAAGACCTGCCTGTGTTATCTGGACGACATTGTCATTTTTTCTTCCACATTTAATCAGCACCTACAACGCTTGGATGAAGTTTTGACGTGCCTCGCCCGCGCTGGTCTTCAGCTGAACACCAAGAAATGCCGTATCGCCAGCAAAGCCATTAAGATCCTGGGTCATGTCGTGAGCAGGGATGGCATTCAGCCGGACCCTGATAAGACTGCTGCAGTTCTTCGCTTTCCCCTGACAGACCCAAAGACTTGCGCAGTTTCCTTGGCCTCGCCTCTTATTTCCGTCGCTTTATCCAGAACTTTGCCTCCATCGCAGCTCCATTACACAAGCTACTAGCTTCGGGTGTACCCTTTCTGTGGTCCCAGGAATGCGAATTGGCATTTGCACGCTTGAAGGACGCCCTCACCTCTGCACCTGTGCTTTGCCATTTTGATGAGGCCGCACCGACTCTCCTACACACAGACGCTAGCGGCCGCGGTATAGGTGCTGTTCTTCTGCAACGCGACAACTCTTCGCGAGAGAGAGTCATTGCATACGCCAGCCGTGTACTCAGCGCTTCCGAAAAGAACTATACGATCACTGAGCAAGAGTGCCTGGCTATTGTTTGGTCGATACAGAAGTTTCGCCCTTATCTCCACGGCCGCCATTTCACCATCGTTACGGACCACCACGCTTTATGCTGGCTTTCCACACTCAAGAACTTGTCTGGACGCCTGGGTCGCTGGATTTTACGCCTCCAAGAGTATGATTTCGAAATCATATACAAGTCCGGGAAGAAACACCAAGACGCCGACGCTCTTTCTCGCTGCCCGCTTCCTACAGCCCCGCTCGACGCCTCTGCAATCGCTTCGCACGTCACCAGTTCGACCGACACTGCTACGGTTTCCTCCCTGGCCTCTATGTACGAACTGCCTTTCGACGATGATCAGCCACTCGCCTTTCGTCAGCTGGCTGACCCGTACTGTCAACGCTTCATTGATCACCTCTCTGGGGCTTCTCGTCCACCTAACGCGCGTCTCCGTCGCCAGCTCGCGCACTTTAAGCTGGACGATGGCGTGCTGTATCGCCGTATTTACCATCCTGACGGGCAACGCTGGGTGCCAGTTCTACCACGCTCTCTCCGACTTCGTGTCCTCAACGCCTTTCACGATGATTTGACAGCTGGCCACCTTGGGTTCCATAAAACCTATGACCGCATTCGAAGTCGTTTCTATTGGCCTGGCCTTTCTGCTAGCGTCGCCAGATACGTCGGTTCCTGCTCTCCCTGCCAGCGTCGCAAGCTTCCAACATCTGCTCCTGTCGGCCAATTACAGCCGGTTCCCTGCCCTGCAGCCCCGTTCGAGGTTGTTGGGATCGACCTTTACGGGCCCTTTCCGGTCACTACTGCTGGCAATCGATGGATAGTGACTGCCGTCGACCATCTGACGCGCTACGCTGAGACAGCTTCTGTGCTTACTGGCTCTGCTTCGGAAGTTGCTCACTTCGTTCTTGAAGCCATTATTCTACGCCATGGTGCTCCTCGTGTACTGCTCAGTGACCGTGGAAAGGCGTTCCTTTCCCAACTGCTAAACGAAGTTCTTCAAGCCTCCGGCACAGCCCACAAGACAGCTTCTAGCTATCACCCCCAGACTAACGGCCTGACCGAGCGGTTTCATCGCACCCTTGCCGACATGATCGCCGCTTATATTCAACCAGACCACAAAAACTGGGATGTTCTTTTACCATTCGTCACTTTCGCCTATAACACGGCCGTGCAGCGCACAACTGGCTACTCGCCATTTTACCTCGTTTATGGACGCTCCCCTACTTTCTTTCTGGACGTTTCATTCTTCAACTCCAAGGCTAATACATCTCTATCATCGTGCGAAGAGTACATTTCCCGACTCGACCACTGTCGCCTGCTTGCTCGCCTGAACACAGAGGCCAGACAACAAGACCGGAAAAATATTTACGACGAATGCCATCGCGTTGTATCTTTTCGACCTGGTGACGAGGTCCTGCTCCTGACTCCTGTTCGCACCCCTGGTTTATGCGAAAAATTCCAGCCACGGTTTATCGGGCCGTACATAGTCCTTGGACAGACTTCGCCTGTCAACTATCCCGTTACTCCTCTTGACGCCCCCACAGACCGCCGTTGCCGCAATACCGAGGTTGTCCACGTACCCCGCATGAAGCCCTTCACGCGGCGTGCCTCGACACCTTGACGGCCGGCCAGGATGGCCGCTTTCACGTCGGGGGGAAATTAGTGTGGGCGTTTATTACGCACATCTTCCTCATCTGTATGTTATCATCATCATCCTCGCACTTTTACCTATCCTCCTCTTCGCCTGTATATGTGTTCATCATCATCGCCTGTGTGCTGCGCTGGTTCGCTGACGAGCTCCCGGGCCTAATAAACGTCGTTCCAACCGAGACGTCACAATACATAGTACTCCACGTCGCGATCTCGCAGAAGGGGTAGTAGTTTGGTGGCGTGACCAAGCTTTTCGCGCTTTTGCAAAGCAGCATGAACACACCATCGCCGCTGGCGTCGTCTCTTCTGCGAATGCTTCTGCGCGTCATGCATCGCCAGAAAGGTGCTTGCCAACAAGCCTAGCAGTACTGCCTCTTCTTGCTCAGGGTTCATTGTCGTTGCTTGCAGCGATGAGGCGCAAAAATAAAACCACGCGAACTCTACACGAGCGGAGATAACTGCGCAGTTTCGAGGCTGCGGGCACATCCGGTATATCCGGCGCTTGTTTGTAGGTTAGCGCTTTACACCGCAGATGGCGCTGTATCGCGTTCCGGCGGCGCGGTGGGCTAGCAGTGTGAACGGCGCGAATTTCGGCGGCAGGAGAATTCCGTTCGCTGTAGACGCCAGATTCCCCAGTGTGAACGTGCCCTAATGCTGAATAAATTTTGTGAATCGTCTTATTTATCCATTACTATAGGGAGAAAAAGACCCCTTTAGCATATTTTTTATCACCTCTTTAGCCTCTTTAAGGCCGGCTATATACTGAAATCCAACCTTTGTCTTTCCTTAAGGAATCCTATTAGTCGCTCACTTACGATGCCTCGCAATGCACGCTTATGCCAAGTTAATTTCTTCTCAGGTGAAGAACCTTTTGCATCTTTTTACGATCTTTTATAGGTCTTTGAAACTCTTAACGACTAACATCGACGATCTGTTCAAATGTCAAGCGCATACATGGCGGCGGCAGCGCACTTTGCTTGCGAGTGACCGCACAGGAACGCAGCGGCTGAAATAGATCAACATCGCCATGGAAAAAATGTGCATATCAGAGGTGAGAGCAAATGCGACAGCGCTGAATTGAAAGTTTTAATAACAACAATGACGTGCGGGGAGCTCTAAGCGCACTGTTGTTGTACAAGGACCATAATAACATAAGTGGTTTCTGTTTAGATGGATGTGACCGACAAATTTCGCGATGAGTTTCATACCATTTATATTAATTACGGCAAGCGCTGCGTCAGTAACAGATTGATCTCGATCAAAAAAAAAAATGAACGGAATTGTTGTTGACAGATCTATGTCCTGCTTACATATATGTGTATTGCGTCGAGTATGGATTATAAACAAAAACATTTTTTTTATATCTCAGTATGGTGTTTGAAACTATAGGAGAGCAGGCTCTAAAGAGACCTACCTTCCAATTTTTCTTTACTTAATAATAAAATACATGCACATTATAACGCATTTGGCAGACACGTGAGTATGATGATGGGCCGTCCTCACCCGTACACTTCCTGCGCTAAATATGCGTGACGAGAACGGAGTCCATGTCGAAGTATACCACTGCACATTACGCTCTTGATGAATATCTTAACAAGGTTTCAAACCGCGTGAAACCTCTTTCATTGTGCCCCTGGACACAACTAACGACTTCTGCGCTGCCGCTGAGCGAGATTTTTTCAATCATGCACGTGTGAGCAAAGCAACACGATATTTGGCTCGCGCAAGGCAATGACAACTTTCCAGCTGCTAACGCGCATTGCACGGAGACCATCATAATGCACGGCCGCCGCAAGGAAGCTGGCGGTGATGGAGCGTAGTACGAAAGAAAGGCCTATCGTTCTTTTGTTTTGTTGCCTTTTTTCGTCTTCCTCACGCCTACTATACTCACGCGGCATGCGCCTCCCGGCGTCCCGTTGTTGCGGCGCCCAGCAGAGGCCATCACAAGGTGGCTGCTAGGGAGATAAAAAATAATAAAAAAAGGGAACCCTTGCGTGACCAATTCGCGCGGACAATTTGTCAGGACGACGACGTCCATGCCCGCCTGTTCTCATTTTTTTTCTTCTTTCAAATCGGCTTGTTCGGAAGGAATAAGGGGGAAAAAAAAAGAAAGAAGACAAGATCATTTTGCGCATGAATGCGAAAGAAAGGAAACAATTGGACAAGAAAAAAGCAAAAGAGAAGGGCAACCAACATCTCCATTGCAGGCGGGGCCGTATGCTGACGCGCGGCCTTTTTTGCGCGTCCCTAAGTGAGCGCCGTTTGGAAAACTCCCTGGGCGCGAAATGGGCTTCAAATCGGATCGGGGTCGAACCAAGTGCGGGTCCAACGGTACAACCTCTCTCTTTCCCTCTTCTCTTCCTTCTTTTCCCCAGCCCTTGACCCGCGTTTACCAGGACGGATCCCGCATGCGTCCACTGCAAGTCATTTATGAGTTCAACTGCACTGCTGCGGCTGTGTTGGAAACGTGATGTGATGTAATATGCTGAGTGGGTGCTACGTATGCCAGGGACAAAGTTTCCGCGTTCACATTGGCATTTCACGTTGTTTGTCATTTCCACTGGCTTTTAATGCAGTTAGTGGAGGTTAGGATACTGCTTAAATGTTCCTGCCCTTCTCCTACCGAAGCCTTCCCGTTGATCGTAATGACGCGGGTCTGTGATTGAATGGCGACACAGGTCACCGTGCACGCATCGGGAACAGCTGAGCTGTCATCCGCTTCAGAGAGCGTGCCGGGCACACCACATCCCGTGGAGCTAAGGAAAGTATAATTGAGCTTAATCAGCAAGGATGTTTAAGCCCTTGCTCACACGTTTTAGGATGATCGTATGGTTTATACATATTACGAGGCCTGCACACTACTCAAAGTGAGCCCACTATTGAAGGTCGAGATCGACTCAGTTGGGTCATCCGCCTGACACCTTGAGCGTCGGTATTTGGTAAATGAAGCGCCTGTGAGAATCCGTAGAAGAAGACCGGATGCATCGCGGAAAACACGGTATGTGTAAGTTGGCTGTGTATACACAAACTCGCGCACGTACTGCGACAGCGCGAGCCGCACGCAGAGGGGGTTTGAAGAAAGAGGAGGTCAGATGCGGTTAGAGGGATTACGCTAATCCGACGTGGCTGCGGTCGTCAAAAGGGGAATGCCGCGTCCTGAATGGCCGGGAGCTCGGAAGCCAATCCGGCCCAGCTTGGACAATGGTTTCGCCGCCTTGTCGTCGTGTGCAGCGGAACGCCGCCGATAAAAAGGTCTCGATTCGGCGCGGCTGGGCTGCCGCGCAGAATGACGACGTCGTCGTGTGTGCTTCGCCCTCGGGAAGCTCGAATTCGCACACCGGTGTCAGGGCCCTTTGTTGCCGCGCGCCGTGGTTGTACAAATGCATAAACGGCGGCAAGGTTGGTTTAGTACATGAGAACGGGGCTCTGGCTCCCGGCGTTAGTCTATATTGAGATGTGGCCACGCTCTGGCGGGGCCCCGCGTTGACAGACATACGCGTGCCTAATCGAGTTCTGGCGGGCGTCGTTGTTGCCCTGGGAGGAAACGTGTATACGGCGAGAACATAATACGCGACACCACTGCGGGGTTCGGCGTGTATAAACGGCGCTGCGCACAATGCTCGACGCCGGATGACTAAATTGTGCCCGGCCAGATTCAAACGGGCGAAAAATTTACAAATAAATGAAATGCCCAACTAGGATGAGCATTAAAGCGTCGGTATATTAGGTTAACTTTTCTCCTTGTGAGCTGGTTTGTATGGCGGCCTCTTGGTCTCGGTGCAACACGTATTGAGATGGTAGCTGCTTCGTGCAAAGCAAAGTTGGAATTCGGCACACCGTATTTCTTTTTTTTTTCCATTGAAATAGCTTTACTTTCATCCTTTTTTTTTCGCGTGAACACGAACGGATGGCCATAATAAGCCTCGAATATTCTGCCGAAAGTATCCTTAGCGTATTTCTAAGCAACATTTGCCATTCCGCTGTCCGATTGCTAATGTTGAGCTGCAGAATATTCACTTGTGAAATAACTGCGGACAAATGTCGTAGCAAAAGGACATGCGAACTCCGTAGAGATTATAGGCTTGGGGTTCATATTTGTGTTCGCCCCACTTCTTTAAAAGCACACCAGCTAAAATCGCTCTGGATGACTATGTACAAAGCCATATAAAGTTAAATGAACCCTTCCGGGAATTATTAGAGGAGCGAAATATTTCGGCCCGACCATTTCTCACGGTGAAAGCATTTATCTGGTGGCACCATCAATGACCGCACTTCCCGCAAGTGTGCTAATGCAATACTGCACTGTTAATGCGACAGCGTTGATGGAGGTCTGGTGTAGATTGTTTCTTGCAGTTAAAAAAATACTGTATTGTTGCCGTGAGCTCGAAGCATCGACCGTGATAACTAAAGGACTAGTTTATGCGCAGTACCGCTTTAATTCATGAAGTGTTAATTAATAGGTAATGGTTTACCTGCGTCAACGGTGAGACCTATCACCACCACTGCGTTGCAGGACACTCGCAATTCATCTCACTGTAGCAGTGCCTAAATAGGCACCCACCAGATCACAATGTTCTCATTTCTCATCAGGCGCTGACGACGACGACGATGATGATGATGATTTATTGGCTTCCCCTTTGAAACGGGGCGACGCCAAATAGTCCCCTAGCCTGCTTGATTTAATCAGATATACTATGCATGTTCTTTCTCTAGCATTTTTGTATACCTCTCATTAATATTTTTCTTTAAAAAAATTTACCTTGTACCGCTACCTATGATTTTAAGAGATCAGGTCGGGTTTCTGCTTGCCCCGCCACCTATCTTCCCTTGCACCCTGCTCATATCATAATCACTTGCCACCTACATATCCCTGTATCTCCCAATTTCCCCTTACCCCAGTGATGAGTACCAGGCTAGAGACACGCCATACAGGCCGACCTCTCCTCCCTCCTCTTCATTAAAATCTACTCCTCCTCCTCTTGGTTGTCACAATCAAAGAAACCGCCGACAGGACATGCTGAGCGCGCCACAGCACGGCTCCAACTAGAATCTCCCGAAGTATTTCTACAAATAGGTTGGGGCAAGGTTGCAAGGGCAATGTCGAACAGAGCTGTTCAAAACCTTACATATGAACCCACAAAATGTCCGTTGAGAATGTTACCTTGCTATAAACATTCACTGTGGTGCGAACAACCTGAGCATGACTTTCGGATTAGACCGGGACTTCAGATGCAACTAATTGGCCTGATAGTAATGTTGTACATTATCCAGGCTTTCTCCGGGCCCAAACAAAAGCACGGTCGGGTGATCCCACCCTGTATAGTCCGCCTTCTGTGTAGGCGCCCCTGAACTCTCGCGTGTAATGCTTTCGTGTCATCGCCAGTGCACGCACGGCCTGAGTTTGCTTACAGCGCAAACGAGACGGTAGGTACACGGAAAAGCGAGGCGACAGAAAACAAGCGACGCTGTTCTGTGTCGTCTAGTTTGAGCTGTAAACAAGGATATGAGCCGACTATATAGAGTGTGTTCACTGATATATGACCGCAGGGTAGTGGTGCTGCAGCCGCCTTTCTATTTGCTATCTTGCAAAGTATAATAGTCAGTGGTAAAGCTATACGCTAACCAATTTTCGCAAAAGACTGCTTAGACGCACAGATTTTTTTTATCGTATACGTCGTTCATCTTTGCCTCGTTGCGAATGCGGTAACTCAGGGGAAAATCTACTCTATATGTTCTAATAAGTTGTCCTCGATATCAGTCGCATGGAAGTGTTAACCCATGGGATGACAGGCCTTTTAACATGGAAGACTTGGGCTGTTGAGGAGCGCATCAGCTCGACGAACTGCTCTGACGCCTTGAGGGGCATACTTAAGTGTTAGTGACATAACATGAAATTAGTGACACGTGGTGAGCTTTAGACGGAAAAATAAATATTTTCTTGTGTTTTTTATTACTTATTTGTGTTATAATTATCTTCATTTCCGCAGGTTGCTTATTATTATTTTTTGTGCGTCATTACAAGTATAATTTTATGTTTGCGGGTGCGTTTGGTTGTGATTATGTCTCACGTTTCTCGTCTGGTATAGCAAAATAATGGGAAACTGATTTTTCTTTCCCTGTCTCCTTCTCTGACTTTTTTTTTTTGTGAAATGACTGCGAACGCCAACAGTTTCCTTCGGTGTCAATTTCGCAATGTGCGAAATATGCTATATTTCTGTATCTTTTTCAAATTGAAAATGACTGCGATGGGTGTGGTAGCGAACTGCGACATAGCTGTAAAGATTCACGTCACCTATTGTCATCCTTTCGTTCATAGAACTTAACATAGTGGGGAAGCCGGTGACATACTGCATTTGATGTCAACGTTTTCAATCAATCAATCAATCAATCAATCAATCAATCAATCAATCAATCAATCAATCAATCAATAAATAAATAAGTAAATAAATAAATAAATAAATAAATAAATCAACTAATAAATCAATCAACCAATCGTTCAACCGATTAATTAATTAATTAATTAATTATTAGACGGCATTGTGAAACTCAGAGAGTGAAACAATCTAGCACTGTGAAAGCGTTTCCCTTGATGCATTCATTCCTTTTACCCTGCTCTCGCTAGTGCTAATAGCTGGATATGCTAGATGTATATCTTTCTCACTCGAAATAGGGATGACATCACGGAGCCTTAGAAACGTGCAACAAGACAACGTCAGAACCCCCCCCCCCCCCCCCCCCCCCCCCAGTGTGCTGTAGAAAATGTCTATACAATCTATGCAGTAAAGTTCTGTTGACAAACGGAACGCCTGTCACACGGGCTGTTCATTTCTGAGGTCTGTGAATAGTGATAACGTCACGTGTACAATCGCTTATCTCAAACTTATGCTAGTTGATGTTGTTGCAGGCGACCGCCACCTAAGAAATGATGTCGTATAATTGCACAGCCATATAGTATCAGAATTAACGCAACATCCCTTGCTAAATACCCGAAGCGAGTATTTCTTGTAAAATAAAAAGTTATAGTATGTAAATTAACGCAACGTCGTTTTCTAAATACCCGAGGAAAGTATTTCTTGTGAAAGGAGAAGCACTCTTTCTGAATGCTATAGCCCATAGAGCTTCTCACTATATTTCCTAGAGGGAAATCTGGACCTGCTGCGCTATGATATGCTTAGGAATTCCGGTATATTGTGGATTCGGATTGGCATCGTTCTTGGAGAGCCAGAACGCCTTGAAGACGTGCCTCGCTAAGCACTGTTCCGTCTGTCATAACGATTCATTTCCGTCTGAAACAGCACGTAAACAGCTGTTTTAGCTTTATTATTACACAAAAACATGTTTTGCTTGAATTTGAGGACTTATTATTAGATGTACAATTATATGAAACGTAAAAAGTATCACCTCGCCACTAAAGTTGGAGGACAGACGACAAGATTCTCGCTCGCTTTGGAACAACTGGTCGTCTGTTCTTGCGTGTCTTCTCTTGATTCTGCATTGTAGGTAAGTAAACTTTATTGAGAGATGTAATATGGGTGAATGAAAGCCATTTATGCAGATTTTATTTTAAGAACGCATTATTTGTGTAGCCATATCCACGTTTTAGACAAAGCCTTGTACAACACTATAGCCAACACAAGCCTCGCAGACACATATCCCGTCATTCGCATGAATGACGGGATATGTGTATGCCCTTTAAGAAACTCGCATAGACGGTAGCGCCAGATTACCCTCTATGTGTCATAGTGAGAAACTCTATGCTATAGCCGGTATCGATCCACGTTTACATCAGATGTAGCGAGGGGTGATAGCTTCCAAGGCAGTCAAAAGAGGACAAAGAAGAAAGAATAAACTTTGTGATTCAGGCTATATACACCTATGTCATGTGCCACATGCCTAGATAACATTAAGTGATTCAGAAGATATACAGAAAACACCGCATTTCTTGTCTCTTCAGGTAGTTTTTGTAATCATGGAATAATAATGATTACTTTATAAGCCATTCAAGCATAACCACCTAAACGACATCACATTGAAGCCGATATATTGTGGGCGCTTATTTTCTGTGGGATTTTCTGCTTCCGCGGCTATTTGTTGTGGTCAACACGTCGTGCATCTTACGGACACCGACTACTTACTTGGGGAAGACACGTACACGCCGTTGCGCCTGATCGCTGCGGAAGATACCGAACTGCCTCCCGGCCGACAGCGAATTATTACCATTATGTCGACGGATATCGACCATGGTGACGTCTTGGTCTTGCCCTCTTCCCGTTGTCTTCATAAAGGCATCGCTTTTGCACCAGGTGTAGTTCGATTTTCCAATGGCTCGGCGCTTGTCACCGACACGAACGCGACATCGGAGAAAATTCTCCTTCCGCAAAACACCACAGTGGCTTGCGCGGCCGACCCAGGGCCTGTATGCGTCGTGCCCCTTGCAGCTATGTCTTCCACGGACCCTTCTACTTGTGCTACTGCTTCTCCCTCCGCCCTTACTGCAGCCATAAGCAGTGACTTGCCACCTTCACAGATGCAGCAGCTGCTTGCTTCGTTGAACAAACATGCAAATTATTTTGATGTCCATTCGTCGACTCTGGGCCAAACCACAGCTGCAGCGCATCGCATTCAGACAGACGACGTGTCCATAGAGCACCGACGCCCGTACTGCGTGTCCCTAGCCGAGCGGAAAATCATAGAAGAAAATGTCGCGGACATGCTGCAACAGAACGTCATCCGGCCCTCAGCTAGCCCTTGGTCATCTCCGGTTGTTTTGGTTCGAAAAAAAGACGGTTCCGTGCGCTTTTGCGTCGATTACCGGGCCCTCAATAAGATCACTCGAAAGGACGTATACCCTATGCCTCGCATTGACGACGCCTTGATTCACTACAAGGTGCAGATTACTTTTCAAGCCTCGATCTGCGCTCCGGCTATTGGCAAATCTCAATGCACGAAGACGATAAAGAAAAAAACAGCGTTTGCAACCCCTGATGGACTTCATGAATTCAACGTCATGCCTTTCGGGCTATGCAATGCACCTGCGACTTTTGAACGCATGATTGACACCGTGCTGCGTGGCCTGAAATGGAAAACTTGCCTCTGCTACCCGGATGACATTGTCGTCTTTTCATCCACATTTCCTCAGCACCTGCAACGCTTAGATGAAGTTCTGACGTGCCTTGCCGACGCTGGTCTTCAGCTCAACACGAAGAAATGCCGTTTCGCCAGCAGATCTATTAAGGTCCTGGGGAATGTCGTGAGCAAGGAGGGCATACGTCCTGACCCCGACAAGATTGCTGCGGTCCTTCGCTTCCCTCGCCCAGAAAGGCCTAAAGACTTGCGAAGCTTCCTTGGCCTCGCATCTTATTTCCGTCGCTTTATACGGAACTTTGCCTCCATCGCTGTGCCGCTACACAAGCTGCTTGCTTCCAGCGTACCCTTTCTCTGGTCTCAAGAATGTGAAGCAGCCTTTGACATGTTGAAGGGCGCTCTCACATCTGAACCTGTGCTTTGCCATTCTGATGAGACTGCCCCGACTCTCTTGCACACAGACGCTAGCGGCCACGGCATCGGCGCCATTCTTCTGCAACGCGACAACTCTTCGCGCGAGAGAGTCGTTGCATAGGCCAGCCGCGTACTCACCGATGCCGAGAAGAACTATACGATAACTGAGCAGGAGTGCCTGGTTGTTGTTTGGTCCGTACAGAAGTTTCGTCCCTATTTGCATGGGCGTCATTTCACAATTGTTACGGACCACCACGCGTTATGCTGGCTCTCCACTCTCAAGAACTTAACTTGACTGGATACATGATTCTCCGCCTGCAAGAATATGACTTTGACATTATTCATAAGTCAGGCAAAAAACACAAAGACGCTGACGCTCTTTCTCGTTGCCCGCTTCCTGCGCACCCACTCGACACCTCGGCAACTGCGTCGCAAAGCAGCTCTTCGGATGTCACTTCTACGCCGGTTTCCTCTCTAACCTCAATAGACCACCTTTCTCAGGACGACGATCAAACATTTGCATCTCGCCAACGGGCTGACCCATATTGTCGGCGTATGATAGACCACCTCTCTGGCGCTTCTCGCCCACCTAACGCGCGGCTTCGACGCCAACTCGCACAATTCAAGCTGGACAATGGCGTGCTGTATCGGCGCATTTACCACCTTGACGGTCAACGCTGGGTGCCCGTTCTACCGCGCTCTCTTCGAGCCCATGTCCTCGAAGCATTCCCCGATGACATGACTGCTGGCCATCTCGATCGGTTTCAACAAGACCTACGATCGCATACGAAGCCGTTACTATTGGCCTGGCCTTTCTACCTTTCTACTAGTGTGGGGAGATACGTCGGTTCCTGTTCTCCGTGTCAGCGTCGCAAACTCCCAACTTCTTTCTGCTCCTGCCGGCGAATTACTGCCTTTTCCGTGTCCCACCGCACCATTTGAGGTTGTTGGCATCGACCTTTACGGCCCCTTCCTGTTACTGCAGCTGGCAATCGGTGGATAGTGACCGCCGTCGACCACCTGACGCGCTACGCTCAGACAACTTCAGTGATCACTGGCTCAGCTTCGGAGGTTGCCGACTTCGTCCTTCAAGCTATAATTCTGCGCCATGGTGCTCCTCGGGTGCTGCTAAACGACCGTGGAAAGGTCTTTCTTTCGCAACTTTTAAGCGAAGTCCTGCGTGTCTCTGGTACCACACACAAAACAGCGTCGAGTTACCATCCACAAACGAATTAACGGTTTGACAGAGCGATTTCATCGCATGCTTGCCGACATGATCGCCATATATATTCAGCCTGATCACAAGAATTGGGACAAGCTTCTACCATTCGTCACTTTCGCCTACAACACGGCCGTTCAGCGTACCACCGACTACTCGCCATTTTACCTAGTTTACGGATGGTCGCCTACTTACCTTCTAGACGTTTCTTTCTTGAATTCTCCTGTCAACCCATCTGCATCGTCTAGCGAAGAATTTGTTTCACGACTCGCCCAGTGCCGCCAGCGTGCTCGCGTAAACACAGCAGCCAGACAAAAAGAGCGGAAGATCATTTACGACACCTTCCATCGCGTTGTGTCTTTCCGACCTGGTGACGAAATACTTCTATTGACGCCCTTTCGCACGCCTGGTTTGTGCGACAACTTCCAGCCGCGATTCATCGGGCCCTATATAGTCCTGGAGCAGACATCGCCCGTCAATTATCGCGTGACTCCTGTTGTCGCCGCAACAGACCGCCGTTGTCGCAGCACCGAGGTCGTTCATGTCTCCCGCATGAAGCCCTTCACGAGGCGTTCTTCGTCACCTTGACCTGCGGCCAGGATGGTCGCTTCCACGTGGGGGGGGGGGGGGGGGGGGGGGGGGAATTAGTTTGGGCGCTTATTACGCACGTATTTTCATCTGTATATTATCATCATCATTCTACGTTTCTAGATCCTCATCTTCAGTTATGTGTGATCATCATCATCGGGTGTGTGCCTTTGCTGGTTCGCTCCCGAGTACTCGGGCCGAATAAACGTCGTGCCAACAGAGACGTCTTAATATGTATAATCATGTACATATTACCTCTAATGAAAGACCTCTAATGAAAGACGTGAAGAGCCTCTGACCGTCACGTTGGGTAACAAAAATGTAAAACGATGAGCTAACCCCATTTCGCTCGGTACGATAGCTATCCCGAAGAAGCAGACTTATAACCAGCAAGCATATTGCACATATCCCATGTAATTATAGGATTTCGTTGTGCACATGAGCGATTACAACTCTATTGAAGTGTAATAAATTGATAAGCGAGTGCAAAAAGAGCAATAATCGTCGAGGTATAGGTGCAGTGATTGGTACAATTGGCAATCGATACCAACAAAAGTGCACTTTCTATAGGACAGAGTCCTAGATAAAGGTATGTACTGTGCACTGCAATTGCCTCCCAAAAAAGAAGAAAGAAAGAAAACATATTCTATATCTTTCAGTCTGCATTTATTTCCATTACCTTTTTGCTGAAACTATTCTTCAGGCAAGATTATTCCCTTTAGCTCTTCGCTCCACAGCATAAGCTTACGCGTAAGTTTCACTTTATCATTATCATCATCATCAGCCTATATTTATGTGCCCTGCAGGACGAATGCCTCTCCCTGCGATCTCCAATTACCCCTGTCTTCCCCTAGCTGATTCAAACTTACGCCTGCAAATTTCCCAACTTCATCACCTCACCTAGTTTTCTGCTGTCCTCGACTGCGCTTCCCTTCTCTTGGTATCCATTCTGTCACCCTAATGGTCCATCGGTTATCCATCCTACGCATCACATGGCCTGCCCAGCAACTTTTTCCTCTTAATGTCAACTAGAATATCGGCTATCCCCGCTTGCTCTCTGATACAGATCGCTATCTTCCTGTCTCTTAACGTTAGGCCTAACATTTTTCGTTCCATCGCTCTTTGTACAGTCCTTAACTTGTTCTCGAGCTTCTTTGTTAACCTCCAAGTTACTGCCCCATATGTTAGCACCGGTAGAATGCAATGATTGTACACTTTTCTTTTCAACGACAGCGGTAAGTCCCCAGTCAGGATTTGGGAATGCCTGCCGCTACGCCCCAACCCCATTTCGTACTTTCGTAAATTTACTTCTCATGATCAGGGTTCTCTGTGAGTAATTGACGTAGATAAACGTACTATACTTTACAGACTCTAGAGGCTGACTGGCGATCCTGAATTCTTCTTCCCTTGCCAGGCCACTGAACATTACCTTTGTTTTCTGCATATTAATCTTCAAGCCCACTCTTACACTTTCTCGGTCAAGGTCCTCAATTATTTGTTGCAATTCATCCCCATTGTTGCTGAATAGGACAATGTCATCTGCAAACCAAAGGTTGCTAAGATATTCACCGTTGATCCTATCCTTACTTCTAAGCCTTCCCAGTCAAGAGCTTGAAAACTTCTAAGCATGCAGTGAATAGCGTTGGAGAGATTGTGTATCCTTGCCTGTCCCCTTTCTTGATAGGTAACTTTCTACTTTTCTTGCGGAGAACCAAGGCAGCTGTGGAATGTTTGTAGATATTTGCCAAGATATTCGTATGCCTCCTGTACTCCTTGATTAGGCAATGCCTCTATGATTGCTGGTATCACTATTGAATCAAATGCCTTTTCATAAGCTATGAAAGACATACGGAAAAGTTTATTGTACTCCGCTGATTTCTCAATTGCCTGAGTGATGCCATGGATAATAACATGGCCGATAATAATATTTCCAAACTTAATGACCAATGTAACGTCGCATTGAAAGCTCTCGAGGACTGGTCCGCAGATAATTCAATGAAGATCAACGAAGGTAAGACTAAGGCTGTCATTTTTAGGCCGAAAAATAAACTGATCTCAGCGCATGAAGATATATTTTAAATTCATGTCCTGTAGAAGTAGTGGAGCAGTTCAATGGCCTAGGGGTAATATTTTGTTTGAAAATGTCATGGGATTGTCACGCTAATTACGTATTAAGCAAAATAGCCTAAATCATTGGTGCTGTAGGTCCTTTAAAATGTATCCTTCCTACACAATATAAGATGCTTATTTACAATTAAATATTCAGCTCATATTTAAATAATTGCCAGTTAGTTTGGAGTATAACAACGTTCACTAACCTTGAGCGTATTCACTTCATCCAAAAAAAGGTATCTCCGACATGTGTATAA
>NC_051157.2:87031023-87065232 GCF_013339745.2 Dermacentor silvarum
CAAGTACATATTGTTTTAAATGCTTACATGGTAACGTACATGATACATACAGAATACACACATAATGTACATATGTCTATATATAAAATCTTCAACAGGTTGAAATATATGGCTATTGGATGAAGAAAAAAACGATGAAAGGATAAAAAAAAACAAGAAACCAGGATGAAAAAGAAAACCCGTATCCTAGCAAACAATACCATACCATACTTTACCAACACAATACATACTATCGATATTGATACGTTCATATTGGAAAGAACCTCAACCAACTAGCCCAACTTGGTGCACTACTGCAATATTGACACGTGTACTAAATACTATGAATCCTTTACCAATACTATACCAATACCAATACTACCAATACCAACACGATACCAATACAATACCAAACATATCTTACCATACCATACCATACCAAATAGCGTATCATAGCAAAAATACCACAGCAGCATGTAAGTGAAACAATAAAATATTTACGGTTTATGGCGATATTTACAATGGAACTGTATCATTCAGATAATAAAATTTAAGCAAATATTTTGCGTCGTTAGGCCTGTTACCTGCATGGATATTGTTGGTTTCAGCCTGGCTGTTGAGTAGTTTAGGGAGTTTAGAGCGCAGCATTTGTTGACCGTAATTGGTTCTGAGTCGAGGAATATGCCAGGAACCATTATTGCGCGTGGGTTAACGTTTTCTGTTGCCAAGTTAAATAGGCAAGGGAGGCAAAGGAAGTAACTGCTCTTGCAGTCTGTTTCATATCGGCGCAATAGGAAATTGTGATAAAGTTGAGTAAATTGTTTTATCACCAGCAAATCCAATAGAGGAGTGGTGTGAGCGTGAAACGGGACATTAGCGATGATGGGAATAACATTTTTTTGTAGTCTGTGTAATGTTGCCCTGTTTGTGTTGGTGGTGGCGGCATCCCACACAGAGTGCGAGTGTGCATACGTGAGGTGTGACTGATACGGGTCGTTTTAAATTAGTGCTTTGATTTCTCTAGGCAAGAGAAAACTCAGATTAGTCAACATACCTAACATTATGGAAATTTTGGTAACAACATCATTGATATGAATGTCCCCTAACATGCTTTCATGAAATGTCACGCCTAGACTCTTTAAAGATGGCACAATGTGCGGCCCAGGATTAAGTGTGGCAGACTATGGGATTATTTCTAGTTCAGAATAAAATGGCTTTGCTTTTGAAGTATTTATGTTCAACGAGGACATGGTACTCCAGTTCCATAGTCTACCAAGCGCTTTGTTTGCTTTTACTGCCAATTTGTAAATCAATTGTTCAGAAAAAAACATGTACTCGTGTCTTCTGCATAAACTATATCGTTGACATACAGATTGAATAGTAGGGCGCCAAGCATACTGATACTTTGATACTTTGATATATCATACGCAATCACTTATTGTGCCATGTTGTTTCCTGTGCCCTGGATATGTCCTATTAATGTCTAAAAGGTTACCGCGAAAGCCGTAATGGTAAAATTTTTGAAGCAAACTTTCGTGATGAAGCCGATTGAAGCTTTTGAGAAGTCGACATAAATGCCCGTATAGCGTAAGCCTGTTTTTCAAAAGAATCTAAAATCAATTCTTCTTGAGTTAGACGAGCTTATTTTGTCGATGTTCCTTTGACGAAGCCAAACTTAGAGGTTGTCATAATATGTATTCTGTTTATTTACAAAATTATACATGCGATTGTGTAGAATCTTCTTAATGCATTTTGAAAAGGTGGTGAGAACAGAAATGGGTCTATAGTTTGATAATTTATTCGTATCTCCACCCTTGAAAATGACAGAAACTTTGCAATTTGAAGATTTTTAGGAAAGATGGCAGAAGAAAAAAAAAGAAAAAAAAAGATTATAATGTATGGTAAAACAGGTACAATGACATTGGTGACAACTTTTGCTGGTTGAATTTGAAAGCCGTCAGTGTCGCTACTTGTGTTATTGTTCACGGATGAATGAACATTTTCAACTTCTTCAACAACTGCGGCAGTAATAAAATCACTTTTACATACGCTTGGTCCTTAGGTACTAAGGACTCTGATCGATGTACGGAATGTCACTTGCTGTAACAAGAAATGTATGAAACGCATTTCCTAATTCCCGACCAGTGGTAATTGAGCACTTAAAGTTAACTGATCTGCCGAAACGCATTTGCTAATTCCCGACCAGTGGTAATTGAGCACTTAAAGTTAACTGATCTGCCGTTTGCTTCGTTTCCGAATTTAGTAACATTTTTACACGTTTCCGGCAAAAGCGTATTTTTAAGCGAAGCTTTATAGGCTCACTTGCGTCGGGGCCGGTGTACGCGGTGTACACGGTATCATCATCAACATTGGCTCGAGCGTCGTCGTCTTCTTCCGCAGCTGGCTCGTTGGCGCCCCTCGGGTTGCGCTCGTGCTCGGCACGCGCTCGTGCCACCACTGTTCCCGCGTTCGTCGTCGTCTGCTTCCACAGCTGGCGACGTTGCGGCTCATCATTCCAGCGTTCACTTCTCTTCCGTCGTCGTAATGGGAAAGCCGCTTTTACAGGGGTTTGAGCCATTGCTTAAGGGGATATGAGCCATTCATTATCTTACGTGACGGACAGATTTAATTTTGAAGCAATTTAATTTCGAAGAATCGCAAGCGGCTATGGCGGACGAATACTGCTAACCACGCCGACGAGCAAATTCGAGACATCGAACGCAAGCGACAGCAGCGACGAGCAGAGAATCGTACCACGCAATAGAAGGAAAAGTTGCACGAAGGGAAGGAAAAGTAGAAGAAAGGGGAAGGACAAGTAGTACGAAAGCGAAGAAAAAGTAGTAGGAAAGGGAAGGAAAAGCAGTAGGTCAGGTGCACACACGACAGGCTTCGCTTACGCCCATTTTCTCGACAGGGGAAGGGCTGGTGAATTTTTTTTATATCTGTGCTGAATAGGTTACCCAGCTAGTCTTTTTTCGTCGTTTCGCTTCAGGCTATTCACTTTGTTTCAATATTCCTTAAATGCCTTCGGGTCCTCTATGGTTCCCGATGTAAGAAAACGTGGATATAGTGTATTCTTATAGCATATTGCCTTCAGGCAATCCTTTGTTATCCATGGATATCGTGCTTTTCGTGCTTGTGTTTTCATTACAAAAGGGAAACAATGATCGTATGTTTCATTATATATATAGCGATAAATGTATCACATGGAACATCTAGATCTGGCTTCAAATATACGCTCTCACATGTCACTTCATCCAGATGTTGCTTAAAATATGCAGCGTGAATTTTTTTATATTGTGAAAACGCGACGACACAGTTTGATTGTGTTTTGTGGAAGATGGCTCGTGATTGATGAACATGTAAATAGGTCAATGGTCGCCGAGATCAGCTGGTTAGGTTGCGAGCTGGTTAGGTTACAGCTGGTTAGGATACGAGAAGTTAGGAGTTCTTCGTTGTTATTTGGAACCAACACGTCAAGTAAACTTCATTTGTCACACTGAGTACGTGTCGGCAGGTGTATGATACATTTGAAAGCGCTTGTTCCAGTAAATGGACAACTTCGGTAGCCGCAATAGTCGCGCTTAAGATGCCAATGTTCAATTCCTCACCAAGTACCAAGGTGTATTAGCGATCATTGCTCCAGCTCAAATACTTGTCTGGAAAAGCGAGGAAGTTGGAAATTCTACCACTGGGCAGCAGATACACAACAAAAAATACAAAATGATTACATTGTAAGGATATAACTTTCCAATCTTCAGAAATAAATGACAATTCTTTAATAATTGCAGAGGTCATGTCCTTTTTTACTAGGAGCAACACACCTCCCCCCTCTCTAACTGCCTGTTCAGAAAGGAAGACTTGTAACG
This sequence comes from Dermacentor silvarum, assembly GCF_013339745.2. NCBI lineage: Eukaryota > Metazoa > Arthropoda > Arachnida > Ixodida > Ixodidae > Dermacentor > Dermacentor silvarum. The sequence continues at coordinate 87,034,872 of NC_051157.2, forward strand.
TGGAAATCTAAGCACATCGTGATCTGCCTTATGCCATGTTTAGGTTACCATAATAACATCAAAATCAAAGTTCAAGCGGGAAAGAAATGCACAAATATAGTCGTCTTTCCTGCGTGCTAACGCAGGTTCAGGTTCAGGTAAAGGAGGGAACAGCCGCCTATTCCTGTGCTGAAACGGCCACTCAAATCTTGCGGGGTTAAATATTGGATTGTATAATTATCGAACATTTTCAAGCCAAAGATGATCAGAGTATCGAACTTAATCTATCTTATATATGTACGACACGTGTCACATTCGGAGCAGTCGTGAAGATTCGCTTTTCCGAGCGAAAATTTTGCGGTCTCGGGTCCACACAAACTGCCATCCCTTTTCTTTTTTTCTTGCAGCAGTTAAACCAAGCAGCTTCTTCAGATGCGGGCAGAGGTGTTTGTTAACAAAGACGGCAGAATTGTACGGAGGCCGAGATCAGCTGTGCAGAGTCGTACTTTACGATACTTCAAGCACACTGTGCCGTTTTGCTCGGCAGCGAAAATGCACAATTTTATTTGCTTGAGTTGGGTCCTTGGCCAGGCAGGTTTCCATCTCATCTGTCAAGATTGATTCATTGATTGCTTTCTGTATATTTCCGAGCGTGACGGTTAAGTTCTCTCCTTTCATGACAGGGATGCCTTTATTCTTGACATTCCGGTTTCGCGAACACTGTTAAAGATTAGCAACTAATGTAGTTTTGTTGCTTCAGTTGTTCATTTCAGCAGCAAGACATGCGTTCTCCGTCTTGAGTTCTGAAATTTCCCTCTGAATTTCTGAACAACGTGTGTTCATTTCTTCAAATCTTGCATTCAAGTTTTCACGGATATTTCAAATATCTCTGCATTCTTTCCACATTTCTAGCTCAAGGGAAGAACGCATGTCGTGAAGTTCCTGGTGCAGATCTTTAAACATGTTTGCTACTTCATCAGGCAACATTTACGAAGACATCTGGGCAGCAGCGGCGGTGGTAGTACCAAGTCACTCAAAGAATAAAACAATGCAATAGCGTTCCGACCTGAAAAATCGTTGATTCCTGACCGTGATAAGTACGTCACCACCACCGCCACAGCTGCCAAGAAAGGTTCCAAGGTCCGTCCTCTAGCTTTATTCTTTGAATCTGTGGCAGATAGCATTGAAAACTCAGCGACTCTCCCATGACGTCATACGTAAATCCCGATGTAGCTGGCTGACTAGGCGCGATGCCACATCTGCAAAATGTGGAAAATCGTTGATTTCAGAGCGTGAGAATTGCGTCGCCGCCACAGTTGCCAAGGTCACCGTTCCCTTCGCGAGAAAGCTATACAGAAGCACTTTTGCACCTCGCAGGCCCTTGCACTTGCCAATAGCTCGAGACAATGGGACTGCATTGTACAGACAAAAACGATGGATGACCTGTTATCCCGTGTGCGTGAAATAATTTATCGTTTCACCCGAACTGTGAGGCAGAGGGGGAATTTCCGGTTGGAATCTGTTCGACCCCAATAAATCTATACGATATTTTGAGAACGTCATAGGCAAATAGAGTAGTGGAACACTTTACATACAATTAAAATTAAGTAGTGCGAATACCCAGTAGGCATTGTGCATTATCATGCGCGACGTCAGCGAAGACTATTTGCTTCTTTTCCAGTTAAAGACGAGGAGCTGTATTGTGGCTTCCCGTGCACGGTGAATAAACGGACGTTATGGAACGTTAAAGTAACCCAGGTGGTCAGAATTCATCCGGAGCTCTCCACAACGCCGTCCTTCGTAAGCCACCGTGCGGTTGCAGGTGGTTAAACCTCTGAATTTAATTTCTTCATAGAACAAAGCAGGAATGTTTGACAAACAACAAGTTAACTTTTGTTCTGATTTTATACTGCGAGAAGAAATGTCACGATGCGAAATTGAGTATGATGGCGTAAACGCTGCTATTAATGTGAAAACATGCGCGAATATGACATTATGATAACTTAAAAAAATCGAAATTTATGTCTCAACAGGTTTTACAGGGACAGAGGAAATTCGCTTTTGTAACTGTGATGATAGACTGGTGCGCTTACTACGTTAGATATTCTGCTTATGTATGGGGCTCTTGCTGGCAAGGATTTGACAGGAGTGCTCAGGGGGGAAGTTTGATCATCTGTTGAAAGTATATCTTTCTCTCTTAAGGCGACCTAATGTTGGAATTTGAAAACACGCGCCTTCTCTTGCATTGATGCACGTGGCTCCCTCTCTGGAAGCTAACTAAAAGTTTAAAATGGGCGTATTTGATTCCGGTCGTTCTGGGTAGTTCGCGTCAGTTTGTTGCGCTGTCTTACTATGTTTCCCTCGTCAAAACATTATTTAATAAAAGAAATATGCGTGTTAGGCTGTGTTATAACATTATGTTGCTAATTTCGAGCCGCAGTCTCTCTGAACGACGCTTCTTGTTTTCACAATGCTGAGTCTATAAATATGAGGAGACACGAATGGTAGACAGTTGAAGCGCTAGATAAGGAAACGGCACATACTGATTGTATACAGTATATGTATGCTCACGTGTAGTTATATATTACAGCTGAAAACTCATAATATTGATAGCTTTAATGACAAGTAATTGTAATATAAAGTTGAAATGTGAACTAATGCTACTTCGGTCATCAGCTATTATTTCCAGATTTAAAGAAACTTTACGTTCAAGTTTAAATAATCAGGGGCTGAATTCACAGAACCGCTCGTTCTTATGTGCTTTTTGTAATTCGCGGGCCGCCTTCGCTAACTGTATGTCAAGCATCAGGATTGGCCAGAATTCTATCTTACGAACAAATACTACATAAGGGCTTTCTGTGAATACGGGCACAGATGCGCTTGTGCCGTTTGTCTCTCAATAACAATGTGACACGTACGTTTCACGGCTGATTTTATTACGATTTGTATAACCTATAAACATGGCTTTCACAACTCTTTAATGAGTTACGCGGTTTACCTACAAAACGGAGACGTAATGTTTTTCAGTAAGGTTAAAATAAAACTGATTAGCTTGCGGGTGCTCGCGCTCACACACACACACACACACACACACACACACACACACACACACACACACACACACACCACACACACACACACACACACACACACACACCACACACACACACACCACACACCACACACACACACACACACACACACACACACACACACACACACACACACACACCCACACACACACACACACACACACACACACACACACACACACACACACACACACACACACACACACACGCACACGCACACGCACACGCACACGCACGCACGCACGCACACCTTACAAACATAACGTCGTTTTAAGATCTAGTTGAAGATAAAATGTTGCATGAAAGCGTGAAAAGTTATTTAAAAATGCAGCATGTTCAACACCTGGTATTAAAATAAATCTACCACCGTTATGAAGCGCCACATACTGTGGGCTTGACGACGCAACAGCAATGGGTTTTGCATACCTTTCACCGCCTCTTTGCCATGCTGGTAACGGACATAAGATACGGTAACTAACAGCCAAACGACGTTAAATAACTCGCTAGATGTTGCTGTTATGGCAGGGCGGCCCAACATGAACACACACTATCTGATCTGTCTTATGAGCGCCGAATAATATTATCAACGCCGAATTAAGTGAGTCCAATTAATGCTGACGGTGGTTTTATTCCAAATCTTAGAAAACAATGGCAAAAGAAACAATGTGAATTTTTTTATTCTTGTCTGAAACATTGATGTCGTCATTATGTCCTCAAATATTTCGCGCGCCCGATATATTAGCACCTGCCTTTATTACCACTCCATGCTAGCTGAGCGACGAAATAGTGCCAGCGAGAGTAGATACGTTCTACGCATTCCAACAATAAATCACCACAAAAATATTATAAGCATAACGTCGGCCGATATGTATTTCTAAAGCGCAGACACTCTTTAATTGAATAGCGCACAATTTTGAATGGGATTTTTGATTTTCTTATATTCTTTCTGTATGGCCTACCTCAGTCCTACGTGCTTATGTGAACAGGGTATCTACCACTGTGCCACAAGAGGTATAGAATTCTTTAATGTATATTTGCATACGCGCCGCACTTCCCTCTGCATGCAGCCCTCTCAGCATTGTTCCCGCCGTAAATAAAACGTCTCCTTCGTAAAATTTCTGCGTCGACGTTTCCCATTTTACATCCGCATGCTCCTGATATTTGCATTTGGGAATAGGCTTGTGAACGGTGTAGTGCATGAACGTATTCCGATGCATTAAAGTTGGGACCTATGCTTTGCATAAACAGAATTGCATGATATCACATGTCACAATAGATTAAAATCGACACGTACGCATTAAATTTAGAGGTATATTAGGGGTGCGAACACTCGAAATTTCCAATACGAATCGAATATAGTCTCAGCTATTCGATTCGTACTCGATTCGGCAATTCACTATTCGATAGTGTCGAATATTTGTTTCTTTCGAATATTGGAGCCGCGAGGGAGAGAGAACGCTGGCAGTGAGGATCTCTCCGAATGATTCAGCAGTATAGAAGAGCGGCGGTTTCTGCGCAGTGCAGTTACTGAGCGAACGTATACGGAACACTGAACTTCAGATAGATCATCATCATCATCAGCCTATATTTTATGTCCACTGCAGGACGAAGGCCTCTCCCTGCGATCTCCAATTACCCCTGTCTTGCGCTAGCGTATTCCAACTTGCGCCTGCAAATTTCCTAACTTCAAAATCCCATCTGGTTTTCTGCCGACCTCGACTATCCATTCTGTAACCCTAATACCATCGGTTATCCATCCTACGCATTACATGGCCTGCCCAGCTCCATTTCTTCCGCTTAATGTCAACTAGAATGTCGGCTATCCCCGTTTGTTCTCTGATCCACACCGCTCTCTTCCTCTATCTTAACGTTACTCCTAAGATTTTTCGTTCCATCGCTCTTTGTGCGGTCCTTAACTTGTCCTCGAGCTTCCTTGTTACACTCCAAATTTCTGCCCCATATGCTAGCACCGGTAGAATGCAATGATTGTACACTTTTCTTTTCAACGACAGTGGCAAGCTCCCAGTCAGGATTTGGTAATGCCTGCCGTATGCACTCCAACCCAATTTTATTCTGTCGGAGTCATGAGGGAGATAGTGGCCGAATACTGCACCAGGGAGGCCAATTCCTGTTCTGGTGAGGAAGTGACTTTGATGAAGCTTAGTGGGCCTTCCTAGTTTGGTTGCATCAGAACTAGTATAGCCCCACTAGCTCTCGGCGATATATTTTTTTTCTTGCCGGTGTCAGGCATCATCTCCATGCCTGAAAATGTGGTGGACTGGAGTAGGATTCGAACTTACGACCTTCAGATTTGTAGCCTGGTATTCTACCTCTGCTCCACGCCACCCATTCCAGTAATTTCCAGTAATTTATTCCAGTAATTTCCAGTAGATAATTTCCAGTAATTTATTAAGCATTCCTGTCTTTTAGGTAGCCATGTATGAATTTGTTTCGATTTGTTATACAGTTCAGCCTCACCATGTTTGAATATCTTTAAAACAATGCGCGGCGCTGTCAGTTATCTACTTCAACGAACACGACACTGCGTGTGCATCTGCTGGCGTGCTCTTTTCTTGTTTTTAGTGATGGGCGAATATCAACTTCCTCGATTACGAATAGTGATTATCGAATATCGAATGACCCGCTGCGGTAGCTCAGTGGCTAAGGCGTTGGGCTGTCTGAGCACGAGGCCGCGGGATTGAATCCCGGCCGCGGCGGTCGCATTTTAATGCAGGGAAATGCAGAAAACGCCCGTGTCCTTGCGTTGTAGTGCACTTTAAAGAACCCCGGGTGGTCAAAATTAACCCGGAGCCCTCCACTACGGCATGCCTCATAATCACAACTGGTTTTGGCACGTAAAACCCTCAGAAAGAAGAAGAACATTGAATCGACAATCGAATAACGCAGACGCAGATATTTACAGCAGGAATATTTATTTTGCTATATTTAGGTTCCACGCCAGTGCCGTCCATGGTGCGAAAACGACAGGTAACTATCATGGACAAAGAATCAGCGTTAAGGTGGCGGTCCCACTCCGGCGGCACGAGCCCCCCATTTTCAGAACTTTTGGAGCAACCGATGGCGGCTCTTCTACTTAGGATATAAAGTTGTCGTATATACCATAAAAAAGATTAATTCTTGTAGATTCCAACTATATAATATAAAGACATTGATTAATGTGATTTAGAAATAAATGTTCAAGAACAAGCATGAGATACATAGTTTCTGCGAACTGTGTCTCAGTTGTGGCCATATTTAGAAGAAACTACCGCATTTGCTGCATTGCGGCTTGCTCTGTAGCTTTAGGACATATTTATCTATTTCCTAGACGCAGAAAAATAATGTTGAATTTTTAATTGTTGAATAATTGGCTTTTGACGATTGCCAAATATCGCAACTTCTGTTGTAAACAGCCCGGCAACTACATGCTCAAGGAAAGTAAATTTTCGATAAACTAGAGTTCAAAGAATTTTCATTTAGGACGCAAAATTTCATTCATGTACCTTTATTAGTTTTAAACCGCAGCTTCGTAGCTTTAGTACCTTCCCGCAAAAATGGGCAAAAGTAGGACCAGGATTCTAAATACTGCTTAATTTCGTTCGCATTATTAGAAAAACTAATAAAGGCACATGAATGAATTTTGCGTCCGAAATATAAATTTCCTTGAACTCTAAATTATCCAAAATTTAGCTTCCTTGAGCGTGTAGTTTCCGGGCTGTTTACAACAGAAGTTGCGATTTTATATCCAAAGTAGAAGAGCCACCACGGTTGCTCCAAAAGCACTGAAAACGGCGGGCTCGTGCCGCCGCAGTGGTACCGCCACCTTGAACACTCGGTCACTAATTGTCAGTAAAAAACTGCACGAACAGCCTCTGAACATTTTTAGAGCCTGGTTACAAACTTTCGCAGATTCAACGGCTGTTGTACGAATAGCTCAAGTGGTTGAAGAAAAAATAATAAAAGTTGTGAAAAAGAAATGCTGCTGAATTACTTCTGTGCCGTAGGCCAGTGGCGTAGCCAGGCAGGGTGGTGGATCACACCGGGCACATGCAACCATCTCCCTTCCCGAAAGTTATCTGTTAGTGCGCGGCCTGCCCGGCATTCCCTTGCTTCCCCTCATCCTCCCCGATGCAGTACGTGCCCCCCTCCCCCTCTCCCCCCTTAAAAAAAATTCTGGCTACGCCACACGTGTAAAAAGGCCTGTTGCAAGAAATACATCAATGCTTGAACGTAAAATATTTAACCCGTACATGACTAGACTGCGAAAAAGACTAAATCAGAGACTACAGGCAGAAATAGCAGGTTATGTACGCTTTCGCCGCGAAACGTTACACAGAGCTTGCATTACTCGCTTTCTTTTTACATTGCTTCGAAAACTTTTGTCGTTGTCACATTTCTGATAATTTGCGATACTTTGTTTAGCAGTCGGAGAACAGTAAATAGACTTTAACAGTGGGTTTTGACAAATACTTGGTTAGTTTCGATATTCGAAAATACCGAATATATTATTTTCGAATACGGATACGAATAGTTGGCGTGTACTATTAGATTCGTATTCGAAACTTCGAATATTCGCCCCACTCCTACTTGTTTCATAACTGACCTGGTTGTGGTACCTCAGATAACGTCAGTTGTTACTCATTTACACGCTCCTCAGTTGTTTCGACGTCCAACTGCGAATGTCAGATAAATGTAGACAAGTCTGATTTTGTCACTTCACATACTACAGTTTCTTTAGAAAATAGAACATAAGCAATATTCTATTCGACATGGGAAGGTTGTTGCTTTCAAATATTCAAACGCGATCCGATTCAGAAATTTCACTATTCGAACACCACTATGGAACGAATGCTTGGGATGGCACCAGTTTCGAGATATTAATTCCCGAACTTTGCGGAGAAATGCATTGGCGTTCCAGTTAGTTTTTAAACAAAACCTCTTTTTCTTCATTGAATCACAAACTTAACTGGAACGCCAATGCAATTTTCCGCAAAGTTCGGGAAATAATATCTTCTAAACTGGTGTCAACCTGAGAATTAATTTCAAGTGGATCCGCCTTGCGAACTCCATGGCTACAATTTGTAAATTGCAATAGAGGTCATCAGGTAATTAGTTAAAAACTTAATTAGTGATTTTATTGCGATAGCAATTATATGGACACTCCAAAGCAGATTTCTGCCGTCGGCGTCGCCGTTGCCGTCGCCGTCGCCGTCGCCGTGAGGTTCTGTATGACGTCAATGGAGATGAAATCGTCGCCGCGCGCCGCCGAACGCTGTATGTGCGAGTGAAAGGGCGCGAGGGACGCGCGCTTTCACGGGGAGTGAACGCACGGCGGAGAACAAACGCGCGTTCTGCGCCGTGCTCCCTTAAGGGCTGCAGAAGTAGGCGTCTCTTTCCTCCTTTACCATCACCATATATGTAGAGCAAACGCGCCTTCTTCTGACGCACGAAAGGCCGTGGGGGGGAGGGGGAGGGAAGGTAGGCGACGTTTAGCTGCGGCACCAAGTGCCTATTTATATCAGAGGCTCCGGCAACAGTCACCAACGCCGCACGCATTTTGTGCGAACGCGGGCAAAACGCAGACGGCGTCGACAACAGTTGTGCGCGTTGCCGGTGCTGCTGCATGTCCAAGTTTATACAGCTGATAAAGCTACTATCATTACTCCGTATAGCTCTCTGCAAATTTGCTATCGCAATTGATGCTTCGCCTTTCAGGTGAAACTGCGACTTTTTTGTTAATCATTTGATTATGCAATTCAATTTCTTGTGCAAGTAATGTCCGCCGCTTCGAGTAGACCAGCTCATGAACTAGAATTGGGCTATCTGCCACAGGCAACCTTAAATAAATTTTGAAAGTGTTCGCTGAAACACCCTGTATAGTATTTAATTAGCCCTTTCGCGAACATTTCACTTCACATGGTTTCGAAGATGTGTGTAGAATCTGCATAATTTTATTATTGTTTAGTTACCTAAAAAAATCACCTGTGGGAACATACTACGTTGCTAGATTGACCCGATTTAACTTGTGTGTTAATGACAAACACGCAGTCGATTAGAGTGCATTAAACTGCGAGGTGTGAATTTGCCACCCTTCAGCCTGGCTTCCTTCAGGCTGCTGTCCTTGGAGCGTTATCACATTCGTTCCTGAACAATTTGGCAAGTATATTGGTTTGTGTATAAACGGGAAGCAATTCTCGAAAGGGGTAAGAGGAAGACAGTCGAGGAGCGATGCTAATACAGTGAAAAACTCAATGACACAGATATCTCGGCCGAGACGTACTCGAGATAACTAATATACGCTATCTCATGATGCCTAGATGTGCGCTTGAGCTTAGAATTGGTGATGGTGTGGCCTCATCTTCTGAGAGAAACCTCCACTATTGCTCGCTCCGAGGTCCTGCGCAGCGTCGAAGCTTTCGGATTCCATAACCAGGCTTGTCAGTTTCCAAAATGCCCGATAAATGGCGCCACCATACCGGCGAAGTTCTCGCGGCCACATAAACGGCAGTTCTGAAAGCCATTGAAGGATGGCGCCGTGGTACTCGCCGCAGGAATACATGGCTATGCATTTCTGAAGGCCACGGGTCACGTGCTTGCTCATTATAGCGATTGTTCTTTTGTTCTTTAAGTGTGAGCTGAAAGGTACAACATGCCCTATGTTCGGAGCCGTGCTTTAAATTAACATGAAATTGTTTTCTTCTCCAGGCAATCAGACTGTACTCTCAGTCGTCCAAGCAGCAAAAAGAAGCCAACTGAATAAATACTACGCGTGATACTGCACTATTAGGCATTTTCACAGTAATGGGTTACAATGAGGCCAAGTGTGGCGCGACAACGGTGAAAGGAAAAGTAGCTTATCCAGGCATGGCTACTTCATGCACGCGAAGCAGTATTTTGCTGTTACAGTCTTCTATAAGCATTTCTAATGAGTAGACGTCTCTAAAACGAGTAGCACAATGCTGGTGGCCCTACTGAAAACAAATCTTTGAGTCTCGAAGTTTGTGGCTCACGTCCAGAGTCAGCAAAATGCGCAACGAAGTGAGCAAACTTATCGTTCTGCTTCCCTTATACTGCAATCTCTCTGTACTGCGAAATATTTTTGCCCTCGCTTGTCAGTTTAAGCCTTTAAACTTCACTTGGAAACTGGTCAAAGAACTTTCGCAAATAACCTAACGAAGACCTAATGGTAAGTGGAATCTAAATACGTTGATACGTTGACCCCGTTTAACCTGTGCGCTGATGAGAAACGTGTAGTTGATTAAAGTGCAGTAAACAGCGAGACGTGAAATTTCTGAGTTAGAGACATTGTTTTGCTCTTCTTTTTATCGAACATAGGGCACATGGCCCGGGTACTATCAGAGTTCTGCGCACGGATGGTTCGAATATTTAATGCGCCTGTCCGGTTCACTCACAAAATTTCCCTTCAGTAACCTATCATGATCTTTTCAAAGAGCAACTTCAAAGTTCTGCGCACGGACGGGAATATTTAATGTGCCTTGCCGTTTCACTCACAAACATGCCCTACAGTAACCTATCCTGACCCTTTGAAAGACCACCTTTGAATTCTTTTGAGTTTGAGTTACTTTCGCACATGACAAAAATGCAAGGTGTGATGAGGAGGGTCACAAGAACATAAGAATGTTACATAAGAATGTAACAACAACAAAAGTAAAAACCAAAAAAAAAGAAAAAAAAAGCTATGCATAGTTGATGCTTGTTGACACTTGACGTTGACGCTCGTTACTTAAATATTACATCACGCCCGCTCAAAATATACGCAATAAACTAGGTAACATCAAAGAGCCGAATGTCTAAAAAAAAGGAACCATTAAAGCAGATCATACAAGGCTGTTTTTGAGAGAACGCGTGATCCTGACCCAATTACCTTAAATTTATTAAGTGTGTTTTGCATGGCGTAGGATATCATGTAGAAATTAATTGGCACGTGGCTGCGAAACAAACCAATGCTCACTATGTATTGTGGAGCGAGATGATACGTTTCCTTCTAATCTTGCTTCTAATAAGTTCCATTACTGAACAAATTTTAAAATGGTTCAATATTTACAGTCAAAAAGTCCAGCCAATATTATAACTTTGTACTCTTTTAACAAATTGTGAGTATAGTCAATATTAGGTAAGTTAACAACAGTACTTCACGCAATTTTTTTGCAAGACGCACCATTGCCACAGAAAAAATGGCAGTAACGTCATTGCCTAAGATCAGTTTCTGATAAACTGGAAGAAAATTTGGGAGTTTCCTAAAAGTTTCTACAACTTTCGATAATTCGGAGTTTACGTTTGCGCAGTCGTTATCCCATAACATGCGTTCTCGAAAAGCACTCACCTAAAGGTTTAGCAAAAGTGAATAAATTAATTTTGTCATTATCGAGCAATAACGATCATTGAACAAGAAGATATTCGATTAGGACCGCCGGCTGGCGGCGTTATTTTGAACGTACGGCGACGACACAACAAAATCGGGATCAGCCCACATTTTTGTGTGAGCAAATGTCGCGCACGCGGACACGAAAAATTCCGACCAACTAGAGGCTAAGAGCTTCGTTGTAAAAAAAATTGTGGCGTTTTCGTTGCCACGTCGTTGGCAGGGACGTTGTCGACGATTTCGACGTTGTTTTGCTACAACTGATTGATCCGTGGCCCGTCGTCGATTACGACTGCGTGCCCTATTTGCTGCTCAGTATATTCATTGTCATGTACGCCTCTCTTGTGTCACCGAAGCCGTTTTTACGAGCATGACGACGGAGAATTGCGTGCCAACGCACCACCAGCTTGTCAAGAGCGGTATAAATGCAATGTAGACTGTCATCCTCTTCTTGTTGTGGCCGACGTAATACGTGCCCAGACCCTACCACTCCCAGAGTCCCTGCGCAGGCAAAGTCCTGCACTAATTCATTGCGTTGCTCTTGCGCGATGGTGTAGTGATTGGTACCACTGACTCCCAACTACAAATTGGCGATGCAACAGAGGTATAAATCGAATAGGTGAAAATGTTCTTTTTCTTCCCCATATGGGTGAAGCTGAAGCTGCCTGGGGACGGCGAGGCGGCATGGTAAGGACAAAGTAACGTCAATGGCGACAACTGCCGTCGTAAGCATAACGGAATGGACAGAAGGTTGGACGAACAAGGCGAGACCAGTTTAGAGCACAGAACTGCTGTCACATAAAGAGAGGGGCAAGGACCAAGCGCCATAAACACTCTACTATAGTAGCTTTTTTATGAAGCAGGGGTCAAAATAAAAAAAAAAGCTTTTGCTTCGTAAGTATTTTTTGCCATCGGCTAAATGCCTTCGCTGATAGCCTGCCCAGTATCAGGAAAAGCTGGACCTTTCTCTTACCAACAATTCTTGCGTAAGTACTTCTTTGAACACGGGTCCAATTGCTGTTTAGCTTCCCAGGAGGCAAATGTGTCGTGACGTCATGAGCAAGTAAACGGTCACGTGGCAGCAGGACATGGCGACGTATTGGCATTCGCTCAGTAGTCTGTTATGTCACCACGTCGGGCAGTGCAATGATTTGCAACATAAGACTACTTCGCAAGCTGTAGCGAGTATCAAAGAGCCGCGATGCAATGCTCCCACGTGAACGTATTCTGCGTCATGACGTTACGACAGACACCTCCTAAAAACGAAAGCGAAACTTGTTTGTAGAAATACTATTATAGTAAATTATTCAGGACGCTATGACAGATCACTATTTTTTCTTGGGTTTTGAGGTCGATGACCTTCATTTACCGGAAAAAACAATAGCCCTAAATGTCGTCTCAACACTCCTTGAAGTGGAATCCAGTTATTCCTAATAATGGAAGGTATGGAACTTACGCTGTTGAGCTATAATAATAATAAAATATATGAAGTAAGGATAGTATAGTGTTATCGGGCGTATAAACTTGCAAAGTAATTTAACCAGCATGGAGTCAACGCGCACAGGCAAACAAGAACCAATCACACTCGATGAGCGCGGACACTCACTGTCGAAACCCTGGTGTGAGGAAGCGCGTCAGCAACAGCGAGCGAAGTGACCTTCGTGCCGCTTATCACTTCACCGCAAACTGAGCGGCGATAACGGCGCACGCACAAAGTATAAGCCGCCGTCGCACCTATAGACTCAGCCCCCGACGCAGATCACTTTCAAGATAGGGCGCGCGCGGCCGTGCAATGTGCAGTACGTTGCTGCGTCGCCTCCTTCCCTTCCACCGGCGCGCGACGAAATACGGTGCTACGGTGGCGTAACGGCGCGTTTCCTCCACGCTTTCCTTCCTGGAACGGGGGAGATAGAGCCGCGATCATCGGCGCCGACAGCAAAATGTCACAGTTTCGCCCTAAGGGCGAAGCAATGAATGCGATAGCAACACAGCAATGCCATACGAAGTAAGGTGAGCGGCTTTGGTAGCAACAACACGCAGAACTGTTGTCGACGTCATCGGCGTTTTGCCCGCGTTAGCTCAAAATGCGTGCGGCGTTGGTGACTGTTGCTGGAGCCTCTGATATAAATAGGCACTTGGTGCCGCAGCTAAACGTCGCCTCCCTTCCCTCCCCCTCCCCCACGGCCTCTCGCGCGTCCGAAGAAGGCGCGTTTGCTCTACATATATGGTGATTGTAAAGGAGAAAATGTCACAGTTTCGCCCTAAGGGCGAAGCAATGAATGCGATAGTGAGTCATACAGCCATGGCTCACGCTAGCAATAGATACTATACACCGCGTATACAACTGCAGCCGAAGAACCCGGCTCCATTGAGGTGCACTGCCATCATTTCCACAATAGGGATTAAAGATTTTCGAAATACATGTTTTTGACTCGGTAATTGAAGTGAACAGCAGGCGATCTAGTAGTCAAAGGTGGCAGCTTGGCAACTATAGCCTGCTCACTATTACCCCACATTCAGCGTAGTTATGAAGGAATCTTGTTTATCACTAAAGAAATGTTTTCTCCGGATGCACACATAAGGAAAGGAAATTACGTCTCCAGCTAACAGATTCATTTTTTGTATACGTATTACGCCAAAAAAAGAAATGCAGACAGGCTAGCCTTGCCACAGGGGGGCTAGCGCTAACAGTGTTTTTTATTGATTTCTTCTGACCTGGTACAATAACGACGCCGATGAACGGAGAGGCCATTTCATTGGAAATTTCGTCATAACTCATCTGAAACGAAAGCGCGAAAGAAAGAAAATAAAGAAAGAAACAAAGCAGTTGCCACCTTCAAATGGTTTATATACAGTACTTAGTCCATAAATCACCACATCCATTCTCGTGTTCAAGGGGCTATTCCTCGCTGCCGACTGAAAAGTGCGCGGGACCCTCCTCTGTCGCCTAGGAAACCTTGGGACAACGGCGAACGCACAGAGCACACGGCGCGTCGGGAAGTAATTGAAAAAAAAAAGTTAACTCCAAGTTGCGCCATAGGTGCCAAGCATTCATTGGTGGTACCGTGAAGGAGAGACCAAGCATGGCTGTGAATTTGATGTCACGTGCCGTACGGATGAAATACATCGCCTTGATCAGATAAGCGCGACCTCAGTCGACGCACTTGCACGCGCTTCATCAGTATACTCGTCCAGTCCTAAGGCCGCTTGCTGGCTCCGGTGTGTACGGCCCAACGCCGACGATAACAGCGACGACATAAATGCAAATGTCATCACAAGTACAGTGCCACGACGAAGGTTACCATGACATGGCGACAATAAAGGAGCGAAAACGACGGGGCGAAACAACGATGCCGGTGGCCCGGTAACAATGACGAGGACAAGACGACGGTGGTGAACGAGGACAACGAGGACGATTCAAAACACTTCAATGCCGTCAGCAGCTTTAATGGGTAGCGTCACATGCGAGTCGGTCGAAAAATTTCATGTGAGGCCAGAAAAAACGTTTTCCAATACAGGATGAGAATGCGCTGTTTAAGCTTATTGTCTGCGCGATTGATAGCGGCCATCCGGAGTACAGTGACAAGCGAGGCATTGTCCGCGATAGCAATAGGAGTGCCGACGCAAAACATTCTACGAGCCCGTCCTATCTCGCCGTTCCCCATACGTCATGCGTAGAAAGGAGGCCTTAAAACGAGGCCAGAAATACCTAAGTCTTTACTAAAAGGGGTATTGCGAGCGGTATGGGACGCCCTCGTTAACACCCGACAATTGAGGATGGAAGGTGACTAAACAGGAACCAAAACGCATGCACGCGCAGCCCATCCACCATCCGCTGCCTATGACGGCATGAACGCGTTGCTTATGATGTGCTGGGTATCACGCAAAGAGTTAGGCGGAACCTCCTTGCACGGGAACTGTTGAATATATGCGTAGCGTCCTATGATAGTCGGCCTTGTGTGGAATGTATACCGGTGCTTCATTTTAGTTGCACCAAATTTTAAAAAATTGTCTTCCACGCGAAATCAAAACGCCTAATCGAATATTTCGTCGGAAACTTTGAAAATTAATATATCGAAACTTGTTCAGTCCTGCAAATTCGTTCAAAATGGATACGCCTTGCGAACTAAGCGACTATAATTCGTAGATTGAAAAATGTGCCGTAAAATAATTATTTGCAGTTAATTGGCTTAAATATGTTAATTATTCAAATAGATGCTTTAATTTCTCGAGAAGTAATGGCCACCTCATTGAGTAGTTTAGATCAAGGATTATAATTGTGTTATCTGCCACAGGCAATTTTAATATATTTGGTGCAGCTAAAATGAAACACCTTGTATGTACGGAAATGTCGATATGTTCATCTGTCTGCTCGTACTCCTGACTCTTATCATCATCGTCATCACCAGCCTATATTTATGCACACTGCAGGACGAAGGCGTCTCCCTGTGATCTCCAATTACCCCTGTCTTGCGCTAGCTCGATCATTCGAACTTGCGCCTGCAAATTTCCTAACTTCCTCATGCCACCTAGTTTACGGCCGTCCTCGACTGCGTTTCCCTTCTCTTGGTATCCATTCTGTAACTCTAATGGTCCGCCGGTTATCCATCCTACGCATTACATGGCCTGCCCAGCTACACGTTTTTTCGCTAAATGTCAACTATAATATCGGCTATCCTCGTTTGCTCTCTGATCCACACCGCTCTCTTCCTGTCTCTTAACGTCACGCCTAACATTTTTCGTTCCATCGCTCTTTGTGCGGTCCTTAACTTGTTCTCGAGCTTCTTTGTTAACCTCCAAGTTTCTGCCCCATATGTTAGCAGCGGTAGAATGCAATGATTGTACACTTTTCTTTTCAACGCGTCGCATATACGTATAAGTAAATAACTCATACTACATCAGCATAACCTCCACACACATCATTACCATGCATAACACATTCCGCGCCACGACGACCGCCATATAATGCTTCATGCATCGTGGACAGTTCCCATTCAGGGAGGTACCGGTTTGTTTATTTCTATTCGAGAATACTTGCTGTAAGACATGAAGAATAAAATAAAGGTAAATAAAAGCTCCCAACTCTGTATCATGCAAGAATTGCGGCAGTGTCCTTACAAATTTGTTTGCAATCACCCAACAGTCGTAGTTTTAAGGTAGGGATGGCTTCAATCTAGCCTTTCTGAAAATCTTAAGTTTGATCACCCATGTTCCAGGGTAATTCCGTACCCACCCGGAGCTCCTTGTATAATTTATAATAAAAATATGTTATTTAGGTTGAAAATTACGCGACTAGTATTGTGGCCCTAAACAACAACAACAACAACAACAACAACAACAACAACAACAACAACAACAACAACAACAACAACAACAACAACAACAACAACAACAACAACAACAACAACAACAACAACAACAACAACAACAACAACAACAACAACAACAACAACAACAACAACAACAACAACAACAACAACAACAACAACAACAACAACAACAACAACAACAACAACAAAAACAACAACAACAACAACAACAACAACAACAAAAAACAACAACAACAACAACAACAACAACAACAACAACAACAACAATCTTTGCTACCCCCTTTTAGACCGACCACAATTGTTCGCACCTGACCAGGCTTACTGTAGTACATGTAATCAAAGTGTAGTTAATATCAGCGCAGTTGGTGAAATATATGACATCCTTTTGATTGGATACAACTCATGACAACACCATGCCAAGAAAAGTAGAAAACTGCAGCTGAACACACAAACGTGCCAATCCTAGCCACAACTCCACCCCCCCCCCCCCCCCCCCCAAAAGAAAAAAAACTGAAAAAAAAAAACGTGAACCGAAATATGCGACATGAGCTTCGAGCACATCGTGCATCTGACACCGCACGACAGACAGCTTACGCGACAATTAGAATGAAACTCAAAATTCTTTGGATTAACGTCCCGAAGCTACACAGTGGCGTATGAGGGACGCCATAATGGAAGGCTCCGGATGAATTCTGACCTAATGAGTTTACTTAAGGTGGCCCCAAAACACAATCGATTTCGCATTCCCTCGCCTTCGGAATATGGCCGCCGCAACGAGAAATCCAAGCAGTGAACTCTTGATTAGCAGCGAAACGAAAAAGCCACTGAGACAGCGCGTTCGTTGACATGCAAATCAGTTCTTGCGCTAAACGCTAGAAATAAAATATGCACGCTTCTTCACTCGACGACTTTGAGCAGACCGCACTGCTGGAGCAAAGGTTTCTGTCGTCAGTCACATAAGTTCAAAAACGACGCACTTCAAGATGCACGTCACTGAAGGACGTCAAGGATACAAGTCATAGATATTGAGGTCGGTCACTCACTTGAGATCTAAATGGCTTCTTTGATTTGGCTGCACCTGCTGTACTATAGCTCCGTTGCTGTGCTGCGAAGGTGCATTGTCAATTCAAAAAATTTAAGAGCTGTGCCGCCTCTAACACTGCACGTTTATTTCCTAAAGAGATGGCAGACTTTGGTGGCCTTGCCGTATCCAAACGGAATTTCCAGCAAAGGTGTTTCTGTCAAGCAGTTGCAAAAATAATGTCAAGCAGATTCATCAGCAATCAAACCAGATTCTGTAAAACGTTGCCCACATATTTTTGTTTATTTTATTAGCAAAATATTGCTGACGATGTACAGGTCCAAGCAGGGTGGATACATACGACATTCAAACACACAGGAAGAATAAAGCAATATGTGTCAATAAGTGACAGAATCAATTGGGTACGGCAAAAAGTTCCAACCGAGTGTCTTGAAGGACGAGACATATAAATACCCGAAGAAAATGCTTATTTTTTCATCTAAATGTGAAAAATAATACATAATAGGCATATTGAACGAAAAAAAAAAACATATTGTGGAACTTGTTTAGCAATAGAGTGGCAACACCAGATATAACACTGGAAGTGAGCTTCACCCCAAGCCACCAATGAGATTCTTCGGAACTCATACAGACAGTTCTCGGTCCCATGTGAACCATAGGTGTCGCCTCTAGGCAACAATCGTCCATAAAGAGAAAAAAATATATATGAGCACCTCTGTACATGAAAAATAGGGGGTCAACCACCGGGTTGGTGGTGCTAGGTGTAAAGGTTTAAAATACAGGGTGTTCATTTTTAAGCTTTACGGAATTTTTAGAAATCGCCTGGTAGCAGGTAGCATAATTTTTATCATTGAGCTGGGTCGGGAGTAGTGTGCTTGGTCAGGGGCTTCAAATCGGCCTCCTGGAAACCTCAACGAGAATCTAGGAAGTGATCATAACATTCTGGTCACAACCCTAGAGGTTGGATGCAAACCTCTACGTGAATTTGTGTTTACTGACTAGGAAGCCTTTAGAAAAATCCGGAAAACGCGCTGCCAGCAAGAGCAACAGAGCACGATAGTTAACCTGGATCAATGGACCGAGCAGCTCAGGGCAGATATTAAAGCGGCGACTAGGAAGATACAGACCGACCTCGAAGTCGACCGGGTGGATAGTCGGCTGGCACACCTACTCGAAGCAAAAACATCGCTACTGAACAGGTGGAAAGGGCAAAGGCTCAATCGGCGGCTTAGAAAAAAGATCGCAGCGCTTAACAAAGCCATTGAGGAGCACTGTCGGTTACTAAGCCAGCAGCAGTGGGATGAAATATGCAATTCGGTTGACGGACAAATGAGAGTGAGCGCCAAGTGGAATCCCCTCAAGCACCTACTCGACGTAACCAATGTTAGATCCAACCAAAGTAAAGTACTAGAGAGAATCGTACGTGAGACCACTCGCCAAGAAGACGTGTCGAAAGCCCTGGATAACCTCGCTTGTCGGTACCTCCCCCTGGGCTTGGCCAACCCAGACGACTACCCAACGTATAGGGGCGGTTCGTGCCCAGAGTTGGACGCCCACTTCAACGTCTACGAGGTCAGGGAGGCCCTACACTGCCTCAATGCCAGGTCCACGCCAGGGCCTGATCAAATCACCAATAAGGCTCTTAGAAACCTTGACGACGACTCCATAGCGTGGCTTACAGAAGAAATCAACAAGGCCTGGCAAACAGGTGAAGTCCCACGAGGTTGGAAAGAGGCTCTGGTAATCCTCATTCCGAAGCCCGGCAAAGCTCCAAACCTATCCAACCTCAGACCGATTTCCCTTACATCCTGCGTAGGAAAGGTAGCGGAACACGTAATTCACAATCAGATTTCTAAGCATGTCGAACGGAGCGGTCTCCTTCCCTACAACATGGTGGGCTTCCGACCAGGCCTCTCGACACAAGATGCAATGAAATTAATCAAGACTCAAATCATAGACCAAGTTATGAGAGACGTGCGGGGAATTCTCGGGCTTGACCTAGAGAAGGCCTTCGACAACATATCACACCGACATATTCTGGAATCCATCTCGGATCTTAACTTAGGACAAGCCTTTCACGGTTAGGTAAGATCATTCCTGGAGAACCGCAAAGCCACGTTAAAGCTTGGAGACCACAAATCAGAAGGGTATTCACTCGGACCCAAAGGCACGCCTCAGGGAGCAGTGCTATCGCCCTTGTTGTTCAACCTAGCCCACAGGCAACTGTCGGTATCCCTGTCGGGAATCGAAAGAGTTCACCACACGATATACGCCGATGACATCACTATCTGGTGCACCGGCGGCAGCGAAGGGCAAGTGGAATCGAGCCTACAAGAAGCAGTCGACCGTACTGAAACCTTCCTCGATGGCACAGGCCTACGATGCTCGACAACGAAGTCTGAACTACTACTCTACAGACCGGTCTGCAAAGGTCCTAAACCCAGGGGTTGGAAGCCCCTGGACGAAGTTGACATAGAACTACACACCAAAAGCGGGGCGAGCATTCCTAGGGTCGACACCCTAAAGGTGCTGGGAATGTTCATCGAGTCTACCGGAGGTAACATCACGACGCTCAGAAAAATCACGACTAAGACGGAGTGCATGATTGGATTAATCAATAGAATCTCCAACAAGAGGAGCGGTCTAAAGGAGGACAATCTCCTACGGCTATTCCACGCATTCTTAATGAGTCACATAATTTACGTGGCTGCAATGCACAAGTGGTACGCCTCTGAAAGGCACAAGCTGGACATGCTCATCCGTAAAAGCATCAAAAAAGTGATAGGAGTACCAATAAACGCCAGCACGGACCGCCTTCTTCAACTAGGTGTACATAATACACTCGATGAAATCATCGAAGCTCAGGAAACGGCTCAAGTATCACGACTCTCTAGCACCCCTGCTGGGAGGGAGATTCTCGCGGTCTTAGGAATCGGCTCCACTGTAGCAATGGAACGCACATGTGAAATGCCAGATTACCTACGGGACAACATTACGGTTGCTCCTTTTCCCAGAAACGTGCATCCACAACACAATGCGAGCAGGCGCAAAGCTAGGGTTGTGGCATTGCTCCGGAGCATAAAAGCCTCGCCTCACACGGTCACTTTCGTTGACGCGGCCCAGTACGAGCACATATCGGACTTCGTCGCAACGGTAGTCAATCACGACGGACACGTCACTTGTGCGGCCTCCATCAGAGACAGCACCCCGGCTTGGGCAGAGCAGGCTGCGGTCGCTCTTGCACTTCTCGACGATGAGAGAGCTGAAATATTTACTAACTCGAGGGCGGCGGTTCGGGCATTTGCCTCTGGTGCCATCGCCAAGGAAGCTCATCGATTTCTCAAAGGCAAAGTCATCCAGCCACATACAATCACGTGGTTCCCGGCCCATCTCGAACCCCAACTCGACTCCCTCCGCAACCTCAATGACATCGCACACGTCCAAGCGCGCGAACTAACCCTCCGCGCTGACGCCACAGCAAGTCGAGGCTCCGTCGATTCTAGGCTCATCGAGTTCCGTGACACTCTCTCCACCTTCAACGAGGTTACCAAACACTACTACCTTGGTAGAAGACTATACCCTCCCCCACACGGGACACTAACCAGACCTCAAGCTGTATCACTACGCATGCTTCAGACGGGATCATATCCCACCCTGAATTTATTTCACTACATCAATCCAGACTGCTTTAGTCCAGACTGCCCTAGCTGCGGACAATGTAGTACTTTGGAACACATGCTCTGGGGATGCCCCTCGTTACAGAGGGGCCCGCATCGATGCACTGCAGAGGAGTGGAGCTCTGCTCTTCGGAGCTCCGACCATTCACGCCAATTTTGGGCTGTCCAGAGAGCCCACGATGCGGCGCTGGAGCTTGGTCTCCCCGTCCCGACGTGGGTGCGGCACGCGGCTTCGTCGCCTCCCTGAGAGGGGGCAACAGAGCTTCTCAGGACCTCCATTAAAGTTCTTTGTCTGTCTGTCTGTATTGAGCTGGGTTATTCGATGAGGCGGACATTAGTAGCCCGATAAATCGAGACACATATTCATATAATTAAGAGAAATTCACAAATTAACGTCTTAGTTGATAACTTTATGACACATATTGCAATGTACGAATTTTAGCCGGTGAGCTTGTCAGGCGTATCCACTTGGAATGAATTCACAAAATGACACCAGTTTGGAGATATGCGCCATTAAACTCGCCGTAAAAATGCCCAGTTGTTCCACTTACTTTCTTATCAAACTGCTGTTTCATACATTGAGGCCCAAAAGTAACTGGAACACCAATGTATTTAGTCCGACACTTTGGGAATTAATATCCCGAAACTGGTGTCATCCTGGAAATTCATTTCAAGTGGATGCGCTTTGCAAACTCACCGGTTACAATTCATAAACTTCAATATGTGTCGTAGAGTTATTAACTAATCAGTTTATTAGTGATTTTTATTAATTAGTTGAAAACGTGCTACTAATGTCCATCTTTTAGAATGACCCAGCTCAACGGTAATAATTATGCTACCTGCCACAGGCAAATAAAAAAAAAATTCCGTAAAGCTTAATTTTGAACACCCGGTAAAATCGAATAATCTCGAATAAATGTCGAAGAATCTTGTTAGTATTGCAATATCAATTACTGGACACGCCAGGAGAATTTTCACCGTCGTGGTCGTCGCCGTTGTCGCCGTGATGTTCCGCGTCGATTTGTCGCTAGGTTAGGTAGAGGCTGTATTTTTCAAACGAGTATCTTGATTTGACCAGGTTTTATGGTCATGACTGAATTATTCCTCTGAATTTGTGAAAATGGCTGCGCGCAAGGAAACGCCATGAAACATTTAATTTGCAGTGCATGCATTTTATTTTAAATTTTCTGGGACAATGAAAGATTGCAAATTAGTATTAAGGCTCCCAATCTGAAAGTGCTGTACTTTTATTCTCGCCGGTACCAGTGCTCTTTAGGGGGCAGCGCAGTCACGCCAGCGCCATGCCTACAGTGTACTAGAATGCCATTACTGGCCTCACACGGTATGGTAAAGCTCTACAGAGTGCCAGCACTTATTGCTCCTCAAATATTTATGCCGACAGAAATTGGCCTATTAATATTCACTGAATAGGCCTGACGAGGTTAGTCGATTGAATGCTTTCAGTGCGATAGCAATTATACGGGCGCTCGGGGCGCATTCAAGCCATCATCGCCGCTGCAGCCTTTGTGATGTCTCACTGACGGCTAATGCGCGGATCACGCACGGATGATTGGAAGGTCTCCAGTTACGCTGAGTGCGTTTGACTGCAAAAACGGCAAGGCGAAGGGAACACATTGTAAACGCTACGCTGAATCGGCTAGGTGGTGTAGAAAGGGCAACGTTCTGCATTACGCTGCTGGCATGAGTGTTGTGTGCAGGCATACTACAAGCACACTAGCGTTCCTGCTGAGCTGCTATGTGCATGCTACGGTGCGAGCACTAAACATTAAGCTAGTGTTATCCAATATTAAGTACCTTTCTATGGCTCTTCTCCCCACTTTTCGAGTGCTGGTTGCAGCTGTCTTACCGATTATACAACTTGAGTTGCCGGTTATGTGGCACTGACTATATGTCGGGTGCGGACGGCTGGCGCCGGCTGCTGTCTTGAATGATTGCCATCCCAGGTATAGTGCAGACCGGCGTCGGATATAGTGCAAAGCGAGGTGGCGGCGAGTGGCAGATGATATACGCAAGCGCCCGCGTGATCTCCAACACAAACACGCTTTCGTAGTCAGGTCCACGGCGTCCTTCCTTCGTCGGCCGGGTATGGTGCCGACCGGTACCGAATATATCTGTCGTCCTCATTCCGTCATCATTGTTACTATGTGGCGTTCACGTCGTCATGCATTTGTCACTATGTCGTAACCGCGCAGTCGACGGCATGCCGTCAACGTCATTTAGCGGTCATCGTTCCGTCGTGATTATACCGTGGGCCTCAAGGCTTCGTGGTTACAGCGTCATTGTCCCGCGGTCGTCACTCTGTCGTTGTCACTCCCGTAGTGGTACCATCGTCATAGATCCGCCGTCGTCGATCTGTTGTCTCTCAATGGTCCTGTACTCACTACCCATTACAAAAGGCAAAAAGTCAAGAAGTTAGCAACAGAGTTGCCAGCTTCTTTACAAGAAGTTGGCACAAGAAGTTGGCAGCATAAGCCATCCCCGCAGTGGGTAAGCGCCATGATATAAGGAACACGAAAAGCAGAAACAGAGTTCAGAAGATGCGAGGTTGCATTGCTTGCAGTCATTACATGACACCCGTGCAACAATTTAAAATATTATCAGTAATCCTATCGGCATTTCTTAAAAATCACGCTTCTGACGATGCGTAATTTTAAGAGAATGACTCAGGTAATGTGCATTTCTGTCGCATTAAATAGTGGCTGTGCCTGCATATAAACATTCGTGTTATTACAAGATACATGACCACGTTACGTTTGGTTAGACATTGCATCGCCCTTTCGTCTTCAATATTTCATTCCTCTAAAGTACAACTTCATTTATTTTCTGCAAGCATTTTAGCCAGTAGCATTATTTTCGCAACCATTCACTTTACCATTTCAGCCCACATCACAGAAAGCTTCGCTTAAGACCGATTCCCACACAAGCGTGGGATCCACCTATGTTTTCACTGGGCGCTCGCTAACGCCGATGGTTTCCCGTCAGTCTCATCTTGTGCTCTGTGGAGGTGCGATGCCTGCCACACCATCTGTGGTGGTCCTCACACCAGTGTTGTGAGACGCCAGGTAGATGCGATGGCGCTGTGCTTTCTGTTGTAGGGCGCTACTACGTGCCACAGTGATCCCACCAAAAAGCGCACCTTCAGCACGCTGAAAGTGCGCAAGCAATGTGATCCGCGGTTACGAGATCGAAGACCATCGACGCTTGGTCCCGCTCACGCCTGACTGAGTGGACCCTATTAAAATATAATTTGTGAACGCCATGCACCGACGTCTGTCTGGTGTTTCCTCGCCCACAAATTGGTTACTCCGGACTTCAAGTCATCCCTCTCAGCTCCTGCCCTACACTTACCTCAGCAGCTTCGCTAGGCCTCCCGTTGCCACGAACTTGAGTCCCGCTGTCTTCGGAGTCCGCCTTATATCCAGTTCGTCATAGCCTCGGATTCCTCCAAGTACCGTCATCAGCGCCACCACGCCGCGAGCCCTAGTGTCCAGCAGCACCTCACGCGCTCCTCAAGAATTTAGCCAGCTTGCCTACATTTCTGAATACACCAGCAACATTCGTCACGTCAGCTATCACCAAACAACACCGTTGCCGACGCACCTTCTCGCGCCGCCATTTACGCAACGGACCACGGCCGACCGGTCATCGACTTCACGGCCATGTCTGCCACACAGAGTATTGACGCCGAGCTCCAGTGGCTTTGCACGAGTAGCACCTCTATGGTGTTTGAAGATATCTTGCTCTCCGACTGCGACGTGCCCCTCGTCTGTGATACGTCGACCAGCGTCCCCGTCTATATGTGCCTCGCCCATACCACCAGAGCGCCTTTAATGCCTTCCATTTTTTTTGGCGCATCCTGGCATTCACTCAAAACAGCGACTCCTCCCTTCTGGTTATGTGTGGCCTAGTATCTACGCAGACGTTCGTCGCTGGTCACGCGCATGCCTCACCTGCTAACAGTCTAAAGTGCATTGCCACACTGCAACTCCTCTTGGCACATTTCCGCCCCCGGACGCCCGCTTCAGACATCGGTACGTCGATATTGTCTGCCCCCTTCCTACGGGAACCATCGCAACCTGTTAACCTGCAGTGACAGGTTCATCAGATGGTCTGAAGCGATGCCCCTCCGGGACATAACGGCGGAGTCGTAATCTCGAGCACTCGTCGCTCTATGGATTAGCCGCTACGGTGTCGGTTCCATCATTACGACCGACCATGGTCGTCAATCGACTCAACATTGTTCGCTAAGCTGTTTCGGCTCATCGGGGTCAATCACATCAAGACCCCCTCTTACCAATACCACTTGATATCCAATGGGATCATCGAACGTTTTCACCGCCAATTGAAGGCTTCACTCATGGGTTCGACTTGGATCGAGCGCCTTTCGAATGAATCGAGCGCCTTTCTTTCACTATGCTTGGCATGCGCACCGCTCTTCGCAGTGGCATCTGTGGTCCAGCGCCGCCGAGCTTACGTTTGGCACCACTCTTCGAGTCCCTGGCGAATTCTTCGACGACTCGCCCACCGTATCTGCAGACGTTTCCGACTACACCTGCCGTCTACGCAGCGCTTTGCGTACTGTCGTTCCCCCAGACAATAACATTCTTCCCGTCGTGTATACGTCAACCCTGACCTTCAGAAATGCATGCACGTTTTTGTGCGCCACGACGCTGCGCGTCCTTCCTTTCAGCCCCCATATGATGGCCCGTTCAAGGTACTCAAGTGTGCACTTAAATACTTTCTATTGTTTATCAACGGCCGCGAATACACCATCTCTGCCGACCGCCTGAAACCTGTCTAATTTGACAGTGACGCTCTGGCCCC
Organism: Dermacentor silvarum; assembly: GCF_013339745.2. Classification (NCBI taxonomy): domain Eukaryota; kingdom Metazoa; phylum Arthropoda; class Arachnida; order Ixodida; family Ixodidae; genus Dermacentor; species Dermacentor silvarum. The sequence continues at coordinate 87,061,220 of NC_051157.2, forward strand.
TTCTGCTGTCACATTCCCTCCCGACCGGGTCAGTATATACTTGCCGCCTGCGTTTCGCACCACCAGCATCCGCTCCTTGCCATTCGTCCCACTCTCACGGCTTCCTCGATAGAAGGGGAGCCCTGTAGCGCGCTACTACTTGTCGCAGTGATCCGACCAAAAAGACGACAACGACACGCCCAGCCCGCCGACAGTGCGCGAGCAGTAGAATCGGCGGTTGCAAGATCGAAGGCCAGCGGCGCTTGGTCGCGTTCTCGCCTGATTGTGCGGTCCGTGTTAAAATATAATTTGGGGACGCCATGCAACAACGTCTGTCTGGTTTTTCCTTGTCCACACTGCCTAGCAGGAGTAACCGTGCATGTTGCGTCGCACCAAGATGTCGCCCCCACGCATAGTCAGACCACCTTCCGAGGAGTTCAAGCGTTACGCTAGGCCTTGCTATCGCTTTCAGCGCTTCGCCGATCGAGAAAATCTGTCAAGTTTAAAAATGAGTGATACAAGGAAGTCAAGGCGCAATTTGTTTCTGCGTAAACCAAGAAACTGTATGCCGTGTTATAACTTGGGCGTTTTAAACCTTTCTGTCATATAGGGCTTTCGAGCACTTGGTGAATAATTTTTTGCTTTACAAAAGCGGTATTTAATTCAAACGTGTTTTACTTCTGAAGACCGTCGGCCATTATGTCACCCCATTCCTCACTAAATTTGAGCTTGGTGGCTTTAGAGCTCCCTCAGGGCAGCTGGTTAAATTATACGTCGTTCGTTACACTTATAATTAACACTGCGGAGTAACAAAGAAACCCGTACGGGTTTCCTTTGTAGCAATTGCTAAGATTGGGTGGATGTCTCATTTTTCATTTAATTACTTCTCTCCACCTAGCGTGTTTCCGCTGAACTATTGCGTCAAACACTGTGGAGTCCTTGAATGAGTAATTCATTGCAAAGGCGCATAGTAGGGTACTCATCTTAAACTTTGCTTGCATGTCACCCATAATCTATCCATTATTTTCCCGGAATTTAATCAAGGTGCTTCATTTATTTCATCGTGGACACCGGGAAAATCCTATACTATGAACCTCGTATAATGCACGAAGGTCTAGAAAACGAGGGCTATAATTCTTTGCAATGCTCCGAATTAGGCCAGATTTGCCCCGCACTGCACTTAAGGTAACCAAATTTCCACTAAATAGAAAGTTGGGGGAATATAGATTTATCTTGGGACACTGGGAAACATAGCTGATAATGGCCATAAGACACTTTCAAAGAATTGATAATTTTTTATAATTAGAACGCTCAATTATAACGCTACATGATTTGCTGCAAAGATTGCACTGAACACACGCACTTCGACTTCGCCTATACGTCCCATATAACGAGGTCATTACTTTTCGAAATATGAACAAGGTTTCCTACTGAGGTGTCTAAGAACAAGAGCCCTTTGCAACACGAGGCCCAGCAACAGACTCTTCTACGATTCGTTTCTTCAACAATCGGCGGCTTTTTACATGTGTGTTCGAAGGAAAGCCAACTGACTGCATGCGTCGCTGCAATTTCCCTCACGACGTACAAGGCACGCTTTTTAGCACGTTCCATCAAAACTGGGGTACCTCATCCTGGTGTCGTTGGCATGTTTGGCCTTCTTGAGCCTTCGGTTGGCCATTAGAAGCGCACATGCAGAATTTTAAAGTCCGATGCAAAAATAGAGGTTGGCCATTTGCAAGATTGTCTTCAGTTGATTTGTTTGAACGGGAAAAAGGTCTATCGCTCGCTGGACCCACTGCGGCACCACCGTCGTATGGAATCACAGCTGACTGAGGTTTATTGGAACTATATGAGATCGAATCTACCCCGCAAGCTGTCTACCGGATGTTCTGGTGGATCGGTTACATACCAGCAAGTTCCGACAGTGCCGCCTGATATTCACTCGCTACTCTAAAAAAGCGACCAAAGTTCAGCTTGGAACCCACCGTGCCCCCATCGCGTCTCTTAGCAACGGTTCATCGTATTGCCAGCAAGGCGTCATCGGAAGAAAAGGAACGCTGCATATCTGAAGTTGTGGATTCCCTGCCACGTAGAAACGGCGAAAGCTCAACACGCACCGTTGTTCGCTATTTTCGTGAGCAGAACCTCAGCTTACTACAGGCTGATAAAGAAGGTGGATTTGTTGTCCTTCCCCTCGAACTTTTCTCAGAAGAAGCTATGCAAGCGGTTGCAAAGAACTTTAAAAAGGTAACCCAAAAACCCGCGAAACTCAAGACTAAGGCTATCAAGCTTCTCAGTGAGCTTAACATGGTTAAGCTAGTAAAGGAGGTACGCAAGACAAAGACGCACAAACTGACTGCCTTCTTTGCAGCTAAGACCCATAAGGTTGACTGCCTGTTTAGAGCCATTGTGACGGAGAAGGGAACCTGGCAGCAGTCGGTAGGCCTTTACTTGCAGCGCTGGCTAAAAACACTCGTTGTTGCTGGTCCGTTTTCTGCCACTTCTTCGGACTTTCCGGTGAGCTTTCTGCGTGAAAAACCGCCCTTTCCCAACACGGCGTTCTCCTTAGACGCAAAGGACTTGTTTTATTCAGTGCCACATGCTGATTTGTTTGTAGTTGTGCGGGAGCTCATCGAAGAAAACGGGGCATTTCCGTCCCAGAAAGCCTGCGGTGTTCCTATTGATCCCTTCCTGGAACTTCTAACCATGTATCTATCGTCGACGATTGTTGAGTTTTAGGATGAATTGTTTGTGCAAGAGAATGGTATCTGCATAGGGTCCAGTGTGGCACCCGTCTTATGCAACATTTTCTTTCAAAATTTGACAAAGTTTTGAGCCGCTCTTTAAATGACGATAGGGTAGTCAAAGTCTTCAGGTATGTCGATGATTTTTTGATCCTGTTGAACCTGAACGACCCTTTGGAACTAGAATTGATTGCAAGCGATATTTTACCTAACTCAGAGCGTGCACGAAAACTCTAAATTTTACGAAAGAACTGGCATCAGACAATGCTGCTATGTTTTTAGACTTAAAACTAACCTTCTCTGACAATGGTCACGTATGCGCCTCGTACCCAGAAACAGCTTCTACCATTCAAATCATCGTGCTCTAAACTAGTGAAGCGTGTCATAGCGACGCTTTGCATCCACAATGCCCTCAATAAAAGCTGCCATTATTCGATGGAGCAAAAGTTTTCATGAGCAGATTAAGCGTCTACAGGGGGCCGGCTTTCCTGACACTGTTCTCAAGGGAGTAGCCGATACAAAACTGAAAAAGTTGAAAAAAGAAACAGAAGGCAGAGCACATGACACTGTCAATGAGGACCGTAAGCGAGTGTAAGTCATGCCGTATATCCACAACATTTCACACGATGTGAAAAAAGTTTGCCACAAGGCACGGCGTTCGGGTTGTGCTTTCGGCGCCATGCAAGATGTCTAGTCTATGTGCTAGGATTGAAACTCGTAAGTCTAGAAGTGCCTGCAGTACCAGCCATATTTCACAACTTGCATCTAAAATGTTGTTTATCGCATACAGTTGAAGTGTGGTCACGTGTATATAGGCCAGACGGGGCGTTGCATTATTGTCCGCCTAAAAGAACACGAAACGTCTGTCACGTCAGGAGGAGGAGTAAACCTGCCTGCTCATTGCCGAGTGTGCGGCTGTTCACCTGTTTTAGGAGACACACAAACTATTGGCAGGGGAACCACACGATATGAACGAGAACTGATTGAAACGTACCATATCCGGAAACATGGTCACAATCAATGTGTTAGTGTACCCTCCTTATCGCTGTCAAAAAAGAGATAGCTTATTTAGAAAAATGTGGTTACTATAAGCGTCATTTTGTGCTTTTTCTTTGATAGTCACATGGTATTTACGACGCATGCGCGCTCTGGCTTCCCTGAGAACTTCTGTGTGGTTGTTTTCATTAAACTTGTTGCTAGTCCCAGCGTGCGTCCCTCTACTTGCATCTTAAAGGCTGGGTTCCATCGTTTTTACAAGAGAGAGAGAGAGAATAAAACATTTATTGGTGA
>NC_051157.2:87065332-87107448 GCF_013339745.2 Dermacentor silvarum
ACGTGGAATCCAATGAGTGGTCCCTCCACTTTCCAGAGCACCTACACATATTTCATGTATTTCCTTAGAGTGAATGCAAACAGTGAACATCCCTCATATTCACCGTAATGATTGTCCAGCTCCCACCTCTTTCATAACCGACCTGCAGTAAGAGAGCCCTCCTCTTGCGTGTGAGAAGACTGGCTGAGAAATGGATGTCCCACTCTTTGAACATCGTTTAATGACACCCACTATACAGGTCTCACCGTGGCAGTGGCAGATTGTCGACTGTGATTTGTCCTTTTATTGCGATAGCAATTATATGGACACTCAAAAGCAGATTTCTGCCGTCGGCGTCGCCGTCGCCGTCGCCGTGAGGTTCCGTATGACGTCATTTGGAGATGAAATCGTCGCCGCGCGCCGAACGCTGTATGTGCGAGTGAAAGGGCGCGAGGGGCGCGTCTTTCACGGGGAGTGAACGCACGGCGGAGAACAAACGCGCGTTCTGCGCCGTGCTCGCTTAAGGGCTGCAGAAGTAGGCGTCTCTTTCTCCTTTACAATCACCATATATGTAGAGCAAACGCGCCTTCTTCGGACGCGCGAGAGGCCGTGGGGAGGGGGAGGGAAGGGAGGCGACGTTTAGCTGCGGCACCAAGTGCCTATTATATCAGAGGCTCCAGCAACAGTCACCAACGCCGCACGCATTTTGAGCTAACGCGGGCAAAACGCCGATGGCGTCGACAACCAGTTCTGCGTGTTGTTGCTACCAAAGCCGCTCACCTTACTTCGTATGACATTGCTGTGTTGCTATCGCATTCATTGCTTCGCCCTTAGGGCGAAACTGTGACATTTTTTTTTATCAGAGGCTCCGGCAACAGTCACCAACGCCGCACGCATTTTGAGCGAACGCGGGCAAAACGCCGGTGGCGTCGACAACAGTTCTGCGTGTTGCCGGTGCTGCTGCATGTCCAAGGTTATACAGCTGATACAGCTGCTATCATTACTCTGTATAGCTCTCTTCAAATTTGCTATCGCAATTGATGCTTCGCCTTTCAGGTGAAACTGCGACAACTTTTTTAAAGTCCTTTGCAACCACTTGCATAGCTTCTTCTGAGAAAAGTTCGCCGGGAAGGACAACAAATCCACCTTCTTTATCAGCCTGTAGTAAGCTGAGGTTCTGCTCACGAAAATAGCGAACAACGGTGCGTGTTGAGCGTTCGCCGTTTATACGTGGCAGGGAATCCACACCTTCAGATATGCAGCGTTCCTTTTCTTCCGATGACGCCTTGCTGGCGATACGATGAACCGTTGCTAAGAGACGCGGTGGGGGTACGGTGGGTTCCAAGCTGAACTTTGGTCCCTTTTTTAGAGTAGCGAGTGAATATCAGGCGGCACTGTCGGAACTTGCAGGTATGTAACCGATCCACCAGAACGTCAGGTAGACGGCTTGCGGGGTAGATTCGGTCGCATAGAGTTCCAATAAACCTCAGTCAGCTGTGATGCCATACGACGGTGTTGCTGCAGTGGGTCCAGCGAGCGATAGTCCTTTTTCCCGTTCAAACAAAGCTACTGAAGACAATCTTGCAAATGGCCAACCTCTCTACCTCTCGTCTAGCTTTGGACTTTAAAATTCTGCATATGCGTTTCTAATAGCCAACCGAAGGCTCAAGAAGGCCAAATATGCCAAGGACACCAGGATGAGGTACCCCAGTTTTGATGCAACGTGCTAAAAAGCGTGACTTGCACGTCGTGAGGGAAATTGCAGCGACGCATGCAGTCAGTTGGCTTTCCTTCGAACACACATGTAAAAAGCCACCGATTGTTGAAGAAACGAATCGTAGAAGAGTCTGTTGCTGGCCCTCGTGTTGCAAAGGGCTCTTGTTCTTAGACACCTCAGTAGGAAACCTTGTTCATATTTCGAGAAAGTAATGACCTCTTTATATGTGACGTGTAGGCGAAGTCGAAGTGCGTGTGTTCAGTGCAATATTTGCAGCAAATCACGTAGCGTTATAATTGAGCGTTCTAATTATAAAAAAATATCAATTCTTTGAAAGTGTCTTAAGGCCATTATCAGCTATGTTTCCCAATGTCCCAAGATAAATCTATATTCCCCCAACTTTCTATTTAGTGAAAATTTGGTTATCTTAAGTGCAGTGCGGGGCAAATCTGGCTTAATTCGGAGCGTTGCAAAGAATAATAGCCCTCGTTTTCTAGACCTTCGTGCATTATACTAGGTTGATAGTATAGGTTTTCCCTGTGTCCACGGTGAAATAAATGAAGCACCGTGATTAAATTCCGGGAAAATAAGGGATAGATTATGGGTGACATGCAAGCAAAGTTTAAGATGAGTACCCTACTTTGCGCCTTTGCAATGAATTACTCATTCAAGAACTCCACAGTGTTTGACGCAATTGTTCAGCGGAAACACGCTAGGTGGAGAGAAGTAATTAAATGAAAAATTAGACATCCACCCAATCTGAGCAATTGCTACAAAGGAAACCCGTACGGGTTTCTTTGTTACTCCGCAGTGTTAATTATAAGTGTAACGAACAACGTATAATTTAACCAGCTGCCCTGAGGGAGCTCTAAAGCCACCAAGCTCAAATTTAGTGAGGAATGGGGTGACATCATGGCCGACGGTCTTCAGAAGTAAAACACGTTTGAATGAAATACCGCTTTTGTAAAGAAAAAAATTATTCACCAAGTGCTCGAAAGCCCTATATGACAGAAAGGCTTAAAACGCACAAGTTATAACACGGCATACAGTTTCTTGGTTTACGCAGAAACAAATTCCACCTTGACTTCCTTGTATCACTTATTTTTAAACTTGACAGATTTTCTCGATCGGCGAAGTGCTGAAAGCGATAGCAAGGCCTAGCGTAACGCTTGAACTCCTCGGAAGGTGGTCTGACTAAGCGTGGGGGCGACATCTTGGCGCGACGCAACATTCACGGTGACTCCTGCTAGGCAGTGTGGGAAAGGAAAAACCAGACAGACGTTGTTGTATGGCGTCCCCAAATTATATTTTAACACGGACCGCACAATCAGGCGAGAACGCGACCAAGCGCCGCTGGCCTTCGATCTTGCAACCGCCGATTCTACTGCTCGCGCGCAGTCGGTGGGCTGGGTGTGTCGTTGTCGTCTTTTTGGTCGGATCACTGCGACAAGCAGTAGCGCGCTACAGGGCTCCCCTTCTATCGAGGAAGCCATGAAAACGGGACGAATGGCAAAGAGCGGATGCTGGTGGTGCGAAACGCACGCGGCAAGTATATACTGACCCGGTCGGGAGGGAATGTGACAGCAGAAGGGGCCAGAGCGTCACAATCAAATTAGACAGGTTTCAGGCGGTACGCGGAGATGGTGTATTCGCGGCCGTTGATAAACAATAGAAAGTATTTAAGGGCACACTTGAGTACCTTGAACGGGCCATCATATGGGGGCTGAAAGGAAGGACGCACAGCGTCGTGGCGCACAAAAACGTGCATGCATTTCTGAAGGTCAGGGTTGACGTATACACGACGGGAATAACGTTATTGTCGGGGGGAACGACAGTACGCAAAGCACTGCGTAGACGGCAGGTGTAGTCGGAAACGTCTGCAGATACGGTGGGCGAGTCGTCGAAGAATTCGACTGGGACTCGAAGAGTGGTGCCAAACGTAAGCTCGGCGGCGCTGGACCACAGATGTCACTGCGAAGAGCGCTGCGCATGCCAAGCATAGTGAAAGAAAGGCGCTCGATTCATTCGAAAGGCGCTCGATCCAAGTCGAAGCCATGAGTGAAGCCTTCAATTGGCGGTGAAAACGTTCGATGATCCCATTGGATATCAAGTGGTATTGGTAAGAGGTGGTCTTGATGTGATTGACCCCGATGAGCCGAGACAGATTGGCGAACAATGTTGAGTCGATTGACGACCACGGTCGGTCGTAATGATGGAAGCGACACCGTAGCGGCTAATCCATAGAGTGATGAGTGCTCGAGATATCGACTCCGCCGTTATGTCCAGGAGGGGCATCCCTTCAGGCCATCTGGTGAACCTGCCAATGCAGGTTAACAGGTAGCGATGGCTCCCGTAGGCAGGAAGGGGGCTGACCATATCGACGTACCGATGTCTGAAGCGGGCGTCCGGGGGCGGGAATATGCCAAGAGGAGTTGCAGTGTGGCAATGCACTTTAGACTGTTAGCAGGTGAGGCATGCGCGTGACCAGCGACGAACGTCTACGTAGATACTAGGCCACACATAACCAGAAGGGAGGAGTCGCTGTTTTGAGTGAATGCCAGGATGAGCCAAAAAAATTGAAGGCATCAAAGGCGGTCTATGGGCGAGGCACATAGGGACGGGGACGCTGGTCTACGTATCACAGACGAGGGGCACGTCGCAGTCGGAAAGCAAGACATCTTCAAACACCATAGAGGTGCTACTCGTGCAAAGCCACTGGAGCTCGGCGTCAATACTCTGTGTGGCAGACATGGCCGTGAAGTCGATGACCGGTCGGCCGTGGTCCGTTGCGTAAATGGCGGCGCGAGAAGGTGCATCGGCAACGGTGTTGTTTGGTGATAGCTGACGTGACGAATGTCGCTGGTGTATTCAGAAATGTAGGCAAGCTGGCTAAATTCTTGAGGAGCGCGTGAGGTACTGCTGGACACTAGGGCTCGCGGCGTGGTGGCGCTGATGACGGTACTTGGAGGAATCCGAGGCTATGACGAACTGGATATAAGGCGGACTGCGAAGACAGTGGGACTCGAGTTCGTGGCAACGGGAGGCCTAGCGAAGCTGCTGAGGTAAGTGTAGGGCAGGAGCTGAGAGGGATGACTTGAAGTCCGGAGTAACCAATTTGTGGGCGACGAAACACCAGACAGACGTCGGTGCGTGGCGTTTACAAATTATATTTTAACAGGGTCCACTCAGTCAGGCGTGAGCGGTACCAAGCGTCGCTGGCCTTCGATGTCGCAACCGCCGATTCCATTGCTCGCGCACCTTCAGCGTGCTGAAGGTGCGCTTTTTGGTCGGATCACTGTGGCACGTAGTAGCGCACTACAACAAAAAGCACAGCGCCATCGCATCTACCAGGCGTCTCACAACGCTGGCGTGAGGACCACCACAGATGGTGTGGCAGGCATCGCACCTCCACAGAGCACAAGATGAGACTGACGGGAAACCATCGGCGTTAGCGAGCGCCCAGTGAAAACATAGGTGGATCCCACGCTTGTGTGGGAATCGGTCTTAAGCGAAGCTTTCTGTGATGTGGGCGGAAATGGTAAAGTGAATGGTTGCGAAAATAATGCTACTGGCTAAAATGCTTGCAGAAAATAAATGAAGTTGTACTTTAGAGGAATGAAATATTGAAGACGAAAGGGCGATGCAATGTCTAACCAAACGTAACGCGGTCATGTATCTTGTAATAACACGAATGTTTATATGCAGGCACAGCCACTATTTAATGCGACAGAAATGCACAATAACTGAGTCATTCTCTTAAAATTACGCATCGTCAGAAGCGTGATTTTTAAGAAATGCCGATAGGATTACTGATAATATTTTACACTGTTGCACGGGTGTCATGTAATGACTGCAAGCAATGCAACCTCGCATCTTCTGAACTCTGTTTCTGCTTTTCGTGTTCCTTATATCATGGCGCTTACCCACTGCGGGGATGGCTTATGCTGCCAACTTCTTGTGCCAACTTCTTGTAAAGAAGCTGGCAACTCTGTTGCTAACTGCTTTGCTTTTTGCCTTTTGTAATGGGTAGTGAGTACAGGACCCTTGAGAGACAACAGATCGACGACGGCGGATCTATGACGATGGTACCACTACGGGAGTGACAACGACAGAGTGACGACCGCGGGACAATGACGCTGTAACCACGAAGCCTTGAGGCCCACGGTATAATCACGACGGAACGATGACCGCTAAATGACGTTGACGGCATGCCGTCGACTGCGCGGTTACGACAGAGTGACAAATGCATGACGACGTGAACGCCACATAGTTGCAATGATGACGGAATGAGGACGACAGATATATTCGGTACCGGTCGGCACCATACCCGGCCGACGAAGGAAGGACGCCGTGGACCTGACCACGAAAGCGTGTTTGTGTTGGAGATCACGCGGACGCTTGCGTATACCATCTACTACTCCCCGCCACCTCGCTTTGCACTATATTCGACGCCGGTCTGCACTATACCCGGGATGGCGATCATGCAAGACAGCAGCGGCACCCAGCAGCCAGCCGTCAGCACCCGACAAATAGCCAGTACCACATAACTAGCAACCCAAGTTGTATAATCGGTAAGACAGCTGCAACCAGCACCCGAAAAGTGTGGAGAAGAGCCATAGAAAGGTACACTTAATATGGCATAACACTAGCTTAATGTTTAGTGCTCACACCGTAACATGCACATAGCAGCTCAGCAGGATCGCTAGTGTACTTATAGTATACCTGCACAAAACCCTCATGCCAGCAGCGAATGCAGAACGCTGTCCTTTCTACACCACCTAGCCGATTCAGCGTAGCGTTTACAATGCGTTCTCTTCGCCTTGCTGTTTTTGCAGTCAAACGCACTCACGTATCTGGAGACCTTCCAATCATCCGTGGATGATCCGCGCATTAGCCGTCAGTGAGACATCACAAAGCCTGCAGCGGCGATGGCGGCGGGAATGCGCCCCGAGCGCCCGTATAATTGCTATCGCACTGAAAGCATTCAATCGGCTAACCTCGTCAAGCCTATTCAGTGAATATTAATAGGCCAATTGCTGTCGGCATAAATAGTTGAAGAGCAGTAAGTGCTGGCACTCTGTAGAGCTTTACCATACCGTGTGAGGCCAGTAATGGCATGGCGCTGGCGTGACTGCGCTGCCCCCTAAAGAGCACTGGCACCGGCGAGAATAAAGGTACAGCACTTTCAGATTGGAAGCCTTAATACTAATTTGCAATCTTTCATTGTCCCAGAAAATTTAAAATAAAATGCATGCACTGCAAATTAAATGTTTCATGGCGTTTCCTTGCGCGCAGCCATTTTCACAAATTCAGAGGAATAATTCAGTCATGACCATAAAACCTGGTCAAATCAAGATACTCGTTTGAAAAATACAGCCTCTACCTAACCTAGCGACAAATCGAAAGCGGAACATCACGGCGACAACGGCGACGACCACGACGGTGAAAATTCTCCTGGCGTGTCCAGTAATTGATATTGCAATACTAATAAGAATATTCGACCTTTATTCGAGATTATTCGATTTTACCGGGTGTTTAAAATTAAGCTTTACGGAATTTTTTTTTTATTTGCCTGTGGCAGGTAGCATAATTCTTACCGTTGAGCTGGGTCATTCTAAAAGATGGACATTAGTAGCACGAGAAACCGAAACAGATATTCAACTAATGAATAAGAATCACTAATAAACTGATTAGTTATTAACTCTACGACACATTGAAGTTTATGAATTGTAACCGGTGAGTTTGCAAAGCGCATCCACTTGAAATGAATTTCCAGGATGACACCAGTTTCGGGATATTATTTCCCAAAGTGTCGGACTAAATACATTGGTGTTCCAGTTACTTTTGGGCCTCAATGTATGAAACAGCAGTTTGATAAGAAAGTAAGTGGAACAACTAGGCATTTTTTGGGGCGAGTTTAACGGCGCATATCTCCAAACTGGTATTTTTTTGGAAATTTATTCCAAGTGGGAACGTGTGACAAGCTAACCGACTACAATTCGTAAATTGCAATATGTGTCGTAAAGTTATTAACTAAGAAGTTAATTTGTGAATTTTTCTTAATTAGTTGAATATTTGTCTAGATTTATCGGGCTACTAATGTCCGCCCCATCGAATAACCCAGCTCAATGATAAAAATTATGCTACCTGCCACCAGGCGATTTCTAAAACAGCTCTTGAACTTTTTGAATTGGCAATGCACCTTCGCAGCACAGCAACGGATTTATAGTTCAGCAGGTACAGCCAAATAAAAGAAGCCATTTAGATCACAAGTGAGTGATCCACCTCAAAATCCGCGACTTGTATCCTTGACGTGCATCAGTGACGTGCATCTGAAAGTGCGTCGTTTTTGAACTTGTGTGCCTGACGAAAGAAACATTTGCTCCAGCAGTGCGGTTTGCTCAAAGTCGTCGAGTGAAGAAGCGTGCATATTTTATTTCTAGCGTTTAGCGCAAGGACTGATTTGCATGTCAACCAACGCGCTGTCTCAGTGGCTTTCTCGTTTCGCTGCTAATCAAGAGTTCACGGCTTGGATTTCTCGTTGCGGTGGCCATATTCCGAAGGCGAGGGAATGCAAAATCGATTGCGTTTTGGGGCCACCTTAAGTAAACTCATTAGGTCAGAATTCATCCGGAGCCTTCCATTATGGCGTCTCTCATACGCCACTGTGTAGCTGCGGGACGTTAATCCCATTAATTTTCCCATCCCAGCCATGATGCAGCCTGCACCTCGGCCGTTTACGCAAGCGGTGACGTATTATGGCGCATTCTGATTTGCTGAGAGCACAGAAATCTGTGACGACACTGCTTCAGTTCCAAATGTGGGGTGAGAGAAATTGAGGAAGAGATATTTGGTCTTTGTTTACGAATTTCTCCGCTAATAACTCATATTTTTGCACCCAACAAAAACTGCATGCATTCCTGAAGGTCCCTCTTTTGTTCCAGCTGAACTTCCTGTTTCTCTTTAGTGTCCCTTTAATGACCGCACAAAAAGCGATGGAACGAAAAATGTTAGGCCTGACGTTATGAGACAGGAAGAAAGCGGTTTAGATCAGAGAGCAAACGGGGATAGCCGATATTCTAGTTGACATTAAGCCGAAAAAATGGAGCTGGGCAGGCCATGTAAGGCGGAGGATGGATAAGCGGTGGACCAATAGAGTTACAGAATGGATATCAAGAGAAGGGAAGCGCAGTCGACGACGGCAGAAAACTAGGTGGGGTGATGGAGTTAGGAAATTTGCAGGCGCAAGTTGGAATGAGCTAGCGCAAGACAGTGGTAATTGGAGGTCGTTCTGCAGTGGACATAAATAGATGATGATGATGATGATGATGATGATGATGATGATATGCGTCAGGAGTACGAGCAGACAGATGAACATATCGATATTTCCGAACATACAGCGTGTTTCATTTTAGCTGCCTCAATTTCTTTTTACATTGCCTGTGGCAGATAGCACAATTATAATCATTTATCTAAACTACTCGATGAGGCGGCCATTACTCCACGAGAAATCAAAACGACTGATTCTATAATTAACAGAATTGTACCAATTAACTGTTTAAATAATTATTTTACGGCACATGTTTCAACTATGAATTATAGCCGCTTAGTTGGCAAGGCGTATCCGCTTGGAACGAATTCGACAGATTCAACCATTTTCGAGATATTAATTTTCAAGGTGTCCGACGAAATATTCGATTAGGCGTTTTGATTTCGCGTGGAAGACAATTTTTAAAAATTTGGTGCAACTAAAATGAAGCACCCGGTATACATTCCCCACAAGGCCGACTACCATAGGATGCTACGCATATATTCAACAGTTCCCGTGCAAAAGAGGTTCCGCTTAACTTGTTTGCGTGATGCCCAGCGCATCATAACCAACGCGTTAGTGCCATCATATATGATATATGATAGGCAGCGGATTGGGAATGGGCTGCTCGTGCATGCGTTTTTGCTCCTGATTAGTCACCTTCCATCCTCAATTGTCGGGTGTTAACGAGGGTGCCCCACACCGCTCGCAATCCCCCTTTTAGTAAAGACATGCATTTCTGGCCTCGTTTTAAGGCCTCCTTTCTACGCATGGCGTATGGGGAACGGCGAGATAGGACGGGCTCGTAGAATGTTTTGCGTCGGCACTCCTATTGCTATCGCGGACAATGGCACGTTTGTCACTGTACTCCGGATGGCAGCTCTCAACCGCGCAGACAATAAGCTTAAAAAGCGCATTCTCACCCTGTATTGGAAAACGGGTTTTCTGGCGTCACGTGAAATTTTTCGCGACCGACTCGCCACGTGACGCTACGCATTAAAGCTGTTGACGGCATTGAAGCGTTCCGAATCGTCCTCGTTGTCCTCGTTCACCACCGTCGTCTTGTTCTCGTCATTGTTACCGGGCCACCGGCGTCGTTGTTTCGCCCCGTCGTTTTCGCTCCTTCATTGTCGCCATGTGATTGTAACCTTCGTCGTGGCACTGTACTTGTGATGACATTTGCATTTATGTCGTCGCTGTTATCGTCGGCGTTGGGCCGTACACACCGGAGCCAGCAAGCGGCCTTAGGACTGGACGAGTACTGATGAAGCGCGTGCAAGTGCGTCGACTGAGGTCGCGCTTATCTGATCAAGGCGATGTGTTTCAGCCGTATGGCACGTGACATCAAATTCACAGACATGCTTGGTCTCTCCTTCGCGGTACCACCAATGAATGCTTGGTACCTATGGCGCAACTTGGAGTTTACTTTTTTTTTTCAGTTTCCTCCCGACGCGCCGTGTGCTATGTGCGTTCGCCGTTGTCCCAAGGTTTCCTAGGCGACAGAGGAGGGTCCTGCGCACTTTACAGCCGGTAGCGAGCAGTAGCCCCTTGAACACGAGAATGGATGTGGTGATTTATGGACTAAGTAGTGTATATAAACCATTTGGAGGTAGCATCTGCTTTGTTTCTTTTTTTATTTTCTTTTTTCGTGCTTTTGTTTCAGATGAGCTTTGAGGAAATTTCCAACGAAATGGCGTCTCCGTTCGTCGGCGTCGTTATTGAACCAGGTCAGAAGAAATAAAAAAAAACACTGTTAGCGCTAGCCCCCCTGTAGCAAGGTTAGCCTCTCTGCATTTCTTTGGGCGTAATACGAATACAAAAAAATTACTATGTTAGCTGGAGACGTAGTATGCTATCCTTATGTGTGCATCCGGAGAAAACATTTCTTTAGTGATAAACAAGATTCCTTGATATCTACGCTGAATGTGGGGTCGCCAGATTTACGAGTAATGAGAGCGGCAGGTCTCCAAACGTGTTCTCTCGGATATTTCCTGTGAAGCTCTTTAAACTTCTTAGAAGATGGCGTCCTCAAGAATTGCGAACTCTCTACCCTGACCACCTTGTTCCCTGCTGTGATTTCGAGCAGCGGGCTGTCTTAACAATTCCAACGCAGAAAATTCCGCAGAAAATATTTCCAGAAAAAGTGAACTTACCTTTATTTGTGAAAGGTCTCAATTTGCCTATTGTAAGTAAGCCCCTTTCGTCTAGTGCGGCTAAGAGAATAATGGAAAATCCAGGTCCCGAAACAGCTGCAGCCAATCGTGCTAACACGTTTCTTGAAGTGTATTGGTGAAGAAGCGCGATCCACTTCGCACTCAGCGTGCTCTTGCTGCATGCACTGAGACCAAATTTTAATGCGTTAGCATTAGACGTGTCAAACTAGAAAAAAAAATTCTCTGTAAATTTAGTGGTACATTCGAGAGAAATGCATTAGCATTACGTGGTACCTCTTTCATGTCCCGGATCGATGATTTAAACCACGTTGACCACATTACAAAGAGTTGTTCAGGAGCTCACTCGACACCGCACGTACTGCCTCTTCTTCGAGGAGCGAAGTCAACTGACGGTCAGGCCACCGTCAGTTGCGCCTCTTGTGCTGGTAGAGTTCGCGGAAAGGACTCGACAAAAGACAGTTTAATTAAGGAAACCTAATGGCGAACTTGGTTCGATCGATATGCTTTGCTTTGTGACTGCACGGACTCGACAGCCGCACGCATAGTTCTACAATATTTGTGTATATATTTCTTCTTTATTACAAAGTTTGCTGTTCCAATTACGTAACACTTATCCGATGGTTGCTGTCACTGCGACGAAATGAAATTATTGCACAACTGACAAGCTTTCTTGGCTATAACCGAAGACGACAGGGATCCAACCAAGCTTCTAGAGTTCCTTAACGCAAAACTATAAGCACAATTATGATCACTATAGATAAAATTTACGTTAGTTTCCTGGTCGTAGTACACGCAACTTTTTAATTTAAACGTTGTGTTAACCGTGGCGTGCAATTTGTCAGTGTAGAACAGTTGCTCGTAAAAGGCATTGTATGAGAATCGTTCACATATGCAATCACTAGAAATTAAGTGCAAGGTACAACATTATAATTCTGTCACACCAAGGTTATCCTGCCATGTCGCTTGAGCTATCAGTCGAGATATAAATCAGCCTATCGAGTCTTGCATAATGATAGTTCAGTACAATGCGACACATAACTCAGCAGGTCTCCCATCAGTTTTGTGCTCTGGGACCTGGTTGTGTATATTCGTGCGCACGCATATGTATACTTTTAATGCGATTAGCATTCTTTGGCTATTTCAACTATTATCAGCCTATCTATCTATCTATCTATCTATCTATCTATCTATCTATCTATCTATCTATCTATCTATCTATCTATCTATCTATCTATCTATCTATCTATCTATCTATTTAGCCTGTTAAACCGACCCAGTGGCCCAAGTTGTCGACCACCTTGTGGCACTAGGTATGTGCCACTGGTCTTGATGCCATCGTGGTCGATCTATCGCCGTCATTTCATCTTCGCGATTTGTCTCTTGTCATGCGGTCGTCGTGACGCCCTCTACGCCAACCCAGTGACCCAGGTTGTCTGATAGCTTGGGTCACATGGATGTGCTCGTGGGGCATGGTGATTCCGTTGTAGTCACTGCATCGTGTCATTTCAGCTTTGTCGCCCGACTCGTTTCAACGCTGCCACATTCACTCATGCGCTGCGCAGAGTAATTTGACATCAGGTAGATACTTCAGCGATAAAAGGCTGGGAGTAAATGTGTTTTATACGCAAATTCTATAACTCTAATGTGGGCAAGTTTTCAAGACATCATATTGCGCTGTAATATTACACGTTATTATTATGATCTATGCGCAGCGAAGCTCTAGTGAAGCGGCTAAGTAAATCCTTTACAACTAAGGTCAGTTTGTACAAATGTGTTCACCCTATGCAGCCTGCAACATCATGCATTGGTTATACATGCATTTATTTACCGCAAAGGTCACAACTTTGTTCTGTCGCAAATGTTTTACCACCTACTATACCGCTCACAAGTGATGTTAAAGGAAAACACCAAATCAGGCGAATGCACACTATGAGGCATCTACGCAGCGATTACATAAGGACGAAAGCAAATGTGTCATGCATTTTTAGGAGAGAATGGTGATGACAGGTGCGTGTACAGCGAAGCACTACCCATATGTAGCTCTATTTAGAGACTTTGTACTTGTGTCACAGTGGCACATATCAATTCTGGAGGATTGGCCACGAGCGGGCACACATCCGGTGGCGCGTACCAGATCAATGAATATCAGGCAAATCAATGTATTCATTGAGCATAATGCGCCATTCCATTAACAAGTTGTTGTACCTTAGAGAAACTTGTGAGCCGGCATGATTTGTTGAGGTTTTATGTAGGAATTTATATTTTTATTTTTTGGTACGCCGAACAGAGATGTGCTCACTCGCGCTACGATGCCGGTCAGCCTACAGGGCTGGTAGAAGCCCCTTTGCTGGTACTGTCATTCGGCGCGCATATAGCCTTTGTATAAAATAACCATATATATATTAAAAGCACATTGAGAATAAAGCGTTGTCTGTCCTCCTATAATTCAATGTGGAAAGGCTCCTTTGATGAGTGCAATCGCTCAGTCTGAAAAAAAAAAAACAAGAAAGAACTCTTGTAGCTCTACCCCATGCGTCAAATCTTGCCTTCTACGCCTTTGGCGAGCTGTTGGGGTCGTTATCCTCGCTAAATGACGTCGTTTCGCTGCATGAATCTCGCCCGAGCGTCTCGACTTCGATCAAGAATACAATTATCAACGACCCTTAATACTATTTTGTCCTTCTGTTTTATAGCCTCCATAAAAAAAATCCGTTTCCTTTACGCATGCCTTTTGACTAAAATGTTTTATAGCTTAGCATACTTCAGCTAGCTACCCGAGATCATTCTCTGCGCCATTTCATTCGTCCTTCCGTTTCATGTCCCACAAAACCCGTCGTGCCGTCTGGGCTTGAGTATTTCTGTGAATGCACAAACTTTTGTATGCTCACCGCCATCTACTATGTATTTTCGTCCTTTTATGGTGTGAGCAACGCGTTGTCAATAAGTATTAATTACCAAAAAAAGAAACTGTACAAATGACTTTCACTAATAAAAAGCAGCCGTTAAGTTTCTGTTATAGTTGCAATTGGCACAACCTAAATTTTGTGAATACCTTCAATATCTTGGAGTTACCTTTACTGAAAACCTAAAATGGCACCTTCATATTGAAACAATTTGCGCTAGGGCTCTTAGGAAACTGGGATATTTAAAGCGAACCCTGAAGTGCTCTACTAAGGACTGCAAATCAACAGCTTATAAGTCCCTCGTCAGACCATTACTATAGTACGCCTCAGTGGTACGATTACCCTACACTGCGCGGGACACGAGTAAGCTTGAAGTCATACAAATGACAGCAATGCGATTCATCTGTCGACGATATGACCGCAACTTTTTTCCCTCATCTCACGCATGCGCATTATCGATAGAGCCCTTGGCTCATCGACGCACACTTGAACGTATCACTTTGCTACATAAGATTGCAGAAGGCCAAAGTTGCATTCAAGCACCGATTTCCTTCAGTCATTCCACCGGGCGTGCCACACGGCGTTCCCACCCACTTAATATTGTTCCTTTCCAGTCTTTTGTAAATGTTTAAGTATTCTTTTTTTTTCCAAGCGTTGTTGAAATTTTGAGCAACCTAGCTGGTTCCTTGCGGGAAAAACCTTATGAAGAGTTTTTGAAAGAATTGTCTAACCACATTTTGTAATTACATATCAAATTCATTGTATGTTGTTTTGATTTGGTGTCTGGTGTATCCACTTCTGCTATGTCTAGTGTATCGAGACAGCAGTATATGTAAATAAATAAATAAATAAATAAATAAATAAATAAATAAATAAATAAATAAATAAATAAATAGGCCAAGCATAATCCGACGATAATCGAGTGGGAGGCGACCCTGTCCAGCTCGGACCCAGAACAGCAACAAGCCCTGGTCGACTGATCCCGGACGGCACCAAAAGCCAATGGTCTTCCGGACCTGGAGGTCCAACCCCAAAATTACTATAATTTTTCATCAATAACTGTTTTATTCTCTCTCTCTCTTGTAAAAACGATGGAACCCAGCCTCTAAGACGCAAGTAGAGGGACGCACTCTGGGACTAGCAACAAGTTTAATGAAAGCAACCACACAGAAGTTCTCAGGGAAGCCAGAGCGCGCATGCGTCGTAAATACCATGTGACTATCAAAGAAAAAGCACAAAATGACACTTATAGTAACCACATTTTTCTAAATACGCTATCTCTTTCTTTTTTGACAGCGATAAGGAGGGTACACTAACACATTGATTGTGACCATGTTTCCGGATATGGTACGTTTGAATCAGTTCTCGTACATATCGTGTGGTTCCCCTGCCAATAGTTTGTGTGTCTCCTAAAACAGGTGAACAGCCGCACACTCGGCAATGAGCAGGCAGGTTTGCTCCTCCTCCTGACGTGAAAGACGTTTCCTGTTCTTTTAAGCGGACAATAATGCAACGCCCCCTCTGGCCTATATACACGTGACCACACTTCAACTGTATGCGATAAACAACGTTTTTGATGCAAGTTGTGAAATTATGGCTGGTGCTGCTGCACTTCTAGGTTTACTAGTTTAGAGCGCGATGACTTGAATGGTAGAAGCTGTTTCTGGGTACGAGGCGCATACGTGACCATTGTCAGAGAAGGTTAGTTTTAAGTCTAAAAACATAGCAGCATTGTCTGATGCCAGTTCTTTCGTAAAATTTAGAGTTTTCGTGCACGCTCTGAGTGAGCTAAAATATCGCTTGCAACCAATTCTAGTTCCAAAGGGTCGTTCAGGTTCAACAGGATCAAAAAATCATCGACATACCTGAAGACTTTGACTGCCCCATCGTCATTTAAAGAGCGGCTCAAAGCTTTGTAAAATTTTGATGGAAAATGTAGCATAAGACGGGTGCCACACTGGACCCTATGCAGATACCATTCTCTTGTACAAACAATTCATCCTGAAACTCAACAATCGTCGACGATAGGTACATGGTTAGAAGTTCCAGGAAGGGATCAATAGGAACACCGCAGGCGTTCTGGGACGGAAATGCCCCGTTTTCTTCGATGAGCTCCCGCACAACTACAAACAAATCAGCATGTGGCACTGAATAAAACAAGTCCTCTGCGTCTAAGGAGAACGCCGTGTTGGGAAAGGGCTGTTTTTCACGCAGAAAGTTCACCGTACAGTCCGAAGAAGTGGCAGAAAACGGATCAGCAACAACGAGTGTTTTTAGCCAGCGTTGCAAGTAAAGGCCTACCGACTGCTGCCAGGTTCCCTTCTCCGTCACAATGGCCCTAAACGGGCAGTTAACCTTATGGGTCTTAGCTGCAAAGAAGACAGTCAGTTTGTGCGTCTTTGTTTTGCGTACCTCCTTTACTAGCTTAACCATGTTAAGCTCACTGAGAAGCTTGATAGCCTTAGTCTTGAATGTCGCGGGTTTTTGGGTTACCTTGTTAAAGTTCTTTGCAACCGCTTGCATAGATTTTTCTGAGAAAAGTTCGCCGGGAAGGACAACAAATTCACCTTCTTTATCAGCCTGTGGTAAGCTGAGGTTCTGCTCACGAAAATAGCGAACAACGGTGCGTAGTGAGCGTTCGCCATTTCTCTCACCAGAATGCAGAAAGGTAATCTGTGCTTCAGTTCCAAATGTGGGGTGAGAGAAATTGAGGAAGAGATATTTGGTCTTTGTTTACGAATTTCTCCGCTAATAACTCATATTTTTGCACCCAACAAAAACTGCATGCATTCCTGAAGGTCCCTCTTTTGTTCCAGCTGAACTTCCTGTTTCTCTTTAGTGTCCCTTTAATGACCGCACAAAAAGCGATGGAACGAAAAATGTTAGGCCTGACGTTATGAGACAGGAAGAAAGCGGTTTAGATCAGAGAGCAAACGGGGATAGCCGATATTCTAGTTGACATTAAGCCGAAAAAATGGAGCTGGGCAGGCCATGTAAGGCGGAGGATGGATAAGCGGTGGACCAATAGAGTTACAGAATGGATATCAAGAGAAGGGAAGCGCAGTCGACGACGGCAGAAAACTAGGTGGGGTGATGGAGTTAGGAAATTTGCAGGCGCAAGTTGGAATGAGCTAGCGCAAGACAGTGGTAATTGGAGGTCGTTCTGCAGTGGACATAAATAGATGATGATGATGATGATGATGATGATGATGATGATGATGATGATGATGATGATGATATGCGTCAGGAGTACGAGCAGACAGATGAACATATCGATATTTCCGAACATACAGCGTGTTTCATTTTAGCTGCCTCAATTTTTTTTTAAATTGCCTGTGGCAGATAGCACAATTATAATCATTTATCTAAACTACTCGATGAGGCGGCCATTACTCCACGAGAAATCAAAACGACTGATTCTATAACTAACAGAATTGTACCAATTAACTGTTTAAATAATTATTTTACGGCACATGTTTCAATCTATGAATTATAGCCGCTTAGTTGGCAAGGCGTATCCGCTTGGAACGAATTCGACAGATTCAACCATTTTCGAGATATTAATTTTCAAGGTGTCCGACGAAATATTCGATTAGGCGTTTTGATTTCGCGTGGAAGACAATTTTTAAAAATTTGGTGCAACTAAAATGAAGCACCCGGTATACATTCCCCACAAGGCCGACTACCATAGGATGCTACGCATATATTCAACAGTTCCCGTGCAAAAGAGGTTCCGCTTAACTTGTTTGCGTGATGCCCAGCGCATCATAACCAACGCGTTAGTGCCATCATAGGCAGCGGATTGGGAATGGGCTGCTCGTGCATGCGTTTTGGCTCCTGATTAGTCACCTTCCATCCTCAATTGTCGGGTGTTAACGAGGGTGCCCCACACCGCTCGCAATCCCCCTTTTAGTAAAGACATGCATTTCTGGCCTCGTTTTAAGGCCTCCTTTCTACGCATGGCGTATGGGGAACGGCGAGATAGGACGGGCTCGTAGAATGTTTTGCGTCGGCACTCCTATTGCTATCGCGGACAATGGCACGTTTGTCACTGTACTCCGGATGGCAGCTCTCAACCGCGCAGACAATAAGCTTAAAAAGCGCATTCTCACCCTGTATTGGAAAACGGGTTTTCTGGCGTCACGTGAAATTTTTCGACCGACTCGCCACGTGACGCTACGCATTAAAGCTGTTGACGGCATTGAAGCGTTCCGAATCGTCCTCGTTGTCCTCGTTCACCACCGTCGTCTTGTCCTCGTCATTGTTACCGGGCCACCGGCGTCGTTGTTTCGCCCCGTCGTTTTCGCTCCTTTATTGTCGCCATGTGATTGTAACCTTCGTCGTGGCACTGTACTTGTGATGACATTTGCATTTATGTCGTCGCTGTTATCGTCGGCGTTGGGCCGTACACACCGGAGCCAGCAAGCGGCCTTAGGACTGGACGAGTACTGATGAAGCGCGTGCAAGTGCGTCGACTGAGGTCGCGCTTATCTGATCAAGGCGATGTGTTTCAGCCGTATGGCACGTGACATCAAATTCACAGACATGCTTGGTCTCTCCTTCACGGTACCACCAATGAATGCTTGGTACCTATGGCGCAACTTGGAGTTTACTTTTTTTTTTCAGTTTCCTCCCGACGCGCCGTGTGCTATGTGCGTTCCCCGTTGTCCCAAGGTTTCCTAGGCGACAGAGGAGGGTCCTGCGCACTTTTCAGCCGGTAGCGAGCAGTAGCCCCTTGAACACGAGAATGGATGTGGTGATTTATGGACTAAGTAGTGTATATAAACCATTTGGAGGTAGCATCTGCTTTGTTTCTTTTTTTATTTTCTTTTTTCGTGCTTTTGTTTCAGATGAGCTTTGAGGAAATTTCCAACGAAATGGCGTCTCCGTTCGTCGGCGTCATTATTGAACCAGGTCAGAAGAAATAAAAAAAAACACTTTTAGCGCTAGCCCCCCTGTAGCAAGGTTAGCCTCTCTGCATTTCTTTGGGCGTAATACGAATACAAAAAAAATTACTATGTTAGCTGGAGACGTAGTATGCTATCCTTATGTGTGCATCCGGAGAAAACATTTCTTTAGTGATAAACAAGATTCCTTGATATCTACGCAGAATGTGGGGTCGCCAGATTTACGAGTAAAGAGAGCGGCAGGTCTCCAAACGTGTTCTCTCGGATATTTCCTG
Organism: Dermacentor silvarum; assembly: GCF_013339745.2. Lineage (NCBI taxonomy): Eukaryota > Metazoa > Arthropoda > Arachnida > Ixodida > Ixodidae > Dermacentor > Dermacentor silvarum. The sequence continues at coordinate 87,084,597 of NC_051157.2, forward strand.
TGAAGCTCTTTAAACTTCTTAGAAGATGGCGTCCTCAAGAATTGCGAACTCTCTACCCTGACCACCTTGTTCCCTGCTGTGATTTCGAGCAGCGCGCTGTCTTAACATTTCCAACGCAGAAATTTCCGCTGAAAATATTTCCAGAAAAAGTGAACTTACCTTTATTTGTGAAAGGTCTCAATTTGCCTATTGTAAGTAAGCCCCTTTCGTCTAGTGCGGCTAAGAGAATAATGGAAAATCCAGGTCCCGAAACAGCTGCAGCCAATCGTGCTAACACGTTTCTTGAAGTGTATTGGTGAAGAAGCGCGATCCACTTCGCACTCAGCGTGCTCTTGCTGCATGCACTGAGACCAAATTTTAATGCGTTAGCATTAGACGTGTCAAACTAGAAAAAAAATTCTCTGTAAATTTAGTGGTACATTCGAGAGAAATGCATTAGCATTACGTGGTACCTCTTTCAGGTCCCGGATCGATGATTTAAACCACGTTGACCACATTACAAAGAGTTGTTCAGGAGCTCACTCGACACCGCACGTACTGCCTCTTCTTCGAGGAGCAAAGTCAACTGACGGTCAGGCCACCGTCAGTTGCGCCTCTTGTGCTGGTAGAGTTCGCGGAAAGGACTCGACAATAGACAGCTTAATTAAGGAAACCTAATGGCGAACTTGGTTCGATCGATATGTTTTGCTTTGTGACTGCACGAACTCGACAGCCGCACGCATAATTCTGCAATATTTGTCTATATATTTCTTCTTTATTACAAAGTTTGCTGTTCCAATTACGTAACACTTATCCGATGGCTGCTGTCATTGCGACGAAATGAAATTATTGCGCCACTGACAAGCTTTCTTGGCTATAACCGAAGACGACAGGGATCCAACCAAGCTTCTAGAGTTCCTTAACACAAAACTATAAGCACAATCATGATCACTATAGATCAAAATTTAGGTTAGTTTCCTGGTCGTAGTACACGGAACTTTTTAATTTAAACGTTGTGTTAACGGTGGCGTGCAATTTGTCAGTGTAAAACAGTTGCTCGTAAAAGGCATTGTATGAGAAACGTTCACATATGCAATCACTAGAACTTAAGTGCAACGTACAACATTATAATTCTGTCACACCAAGGTTATCCTGCCATGTCGCTTGAGCTATCAGTCGAGATATAAATCAGCCTATCGAGTCTTGCATAATGATAGTTCAGTACAATGCGACACATAACTCAGGAGGTCTCCCATCAGGGGCCGTATTCTGAAACGTTCGCCTAGGCGAAATCAGCGTGCGCGCTGATTGGCTGGTTGAGCAAAATTGAATGACGTCGCTTGAGCTATCAGTCGAGATATAAATCAGCCTATCGAGTCTTGCATAATGATAGTTCAGTACAATGCGACACATAACTCAGGAGGTCTCCCATCAGGGGCCGTATTCTGAAACGTTCGCCTAGGCGAAATCAGCGTGCGCGCTGATTGGCTGGTTGAGCAAAATTGAATGACGTCGGGCTCAACCACCCAATCAGCTCATCCAATTTCGCTAAAACAGCCAATCGGCGCACGCCTGAAACCGAAAAAAGAAATTTCGCCTAGGCGAACGTTTCAGAATACGGCCCCAGTTTTGTGCTCTCAGACCTGGTTGTGTATATTCGTGCACGCATATGTATACTTTTGATGCGATTAGCATTCTTTGGCTATTTCAACTGTTATCAGCCTATCTATCTATCTATCTATCTATCTATCTATCCATCTATCTATCTATCTATCTATCTATCTATCTATCTATTTAGCCTGTTAAACCGGCCCAGTGGCCCAAGTTGTCGACCCCCTTGTGGCACTAGGTATGTGCTACTGGTCTTGATGCCATCGTGGTCGATCTATCGCCGTCATTTCATCTTCGCGATTTGTCTCTTGTCATGCGGTCGTCGTGACGCCCTCTACGCCAACCCATTGACCCAGGTTGTCTGATAGCTTGGGTCACATGGATGTGCTCGTGGGGCATGGTGATTCCGTTGTAGTCACTGCATCGTGTCATTTCCGCTTTGTCACCCGGCTCGTTTCAATGCTGCCACATTCACTCATGCGCTGCGCAGAGTAATTTGACATCATGTAGATTGTTCAGCGATAAAAGGCTGGGAGTAAATGTGTTTTATACGGAAATTCTAACTCTAATGTGGGCAAGTTTTCAAGACATCATATTGCGCTGTAATATTACACGATAATATTATGATCGATGCGCAGCGAAGCTCTAGTGAAGCGGTTAAGTAAATCCTTTACAACTAAGGTCAGTTTGTACAAATGTGTTCACCCTATGCAGCCTGCAACATCATGCATTGTTTATACATGTATTTATCTACCGCAAAGGTCACAACTTTATTCTGTTGCAAATGTTTTACCACGTACTATACCGCTCACAAGTGATGTTAAAGGAAGACGCCACATCAGGCGAAGGCACACTATCAGGCATCTACGCAGCGATTACATGAGGACGAAGGCAAATGTTTCATGCATTTTCAGGGGAGAATGGTGGTGACAGGTGCGTGTATACTGCAAAGGACTACACATATGGAGCTCTATTTAGAGACTTTGTACTTGTGTCACAGTGGCACATCAATTCTGGAGGATTGGCCACGAGTGGGCACACATCCGGTGGCTCGTACCGGACCAATGAATATCAGGCAAATCAATGTATTCATTGAGCATAATGCGTCATTTCATTAACAAGTTGTTGTGCTTTAGAGATACTTGTGAGCCGGCATGATTTGTTGAGGTTTTATGTAGGAATTTATATTTTTATTTGTTGGCACGCAGAACAGAGATGTGCTCACTCGCACTACGATGCCGGTCAGCCTACAAGGCTGGTGAAGCCCCTTTGCTGGTACTGTCATTCGGCGCGCATATAACCTTTGTATAAAATAACCATATATATATATATATATATATATATATATATATATACACCCAGATACCGATCGCATAGACGCAACCACGCGAAATTAGTTTTATAAAGGAAGGAACATCAGATAAAAGCACATTGAGATTAAAGCGTTGTCTGTCCTCCTATAATTCAATGTGGCAAGGCTCCTTTGATGAGTGCAATCGCTCAGTCTGAAAAAAAAACAAGAAAGAACTCTTGTAGCTCGACCCCATGCGTCAAATCTTGCCTTCTACGCCTTTGGCGAGCTGTTGGGTTCGTTATCCTCGCTAATTGACGTCGTTTCGCTGCGTGAATCTCGCCCGAGCATCTCGGCTCTGATCAAGAATACAATTATCAACGACCCTTAATACTATTTTGTCCTTCAGCTTTATAGCCTCCATAAAAAATCCGTTTCTTTTACGCATGCCTTTTGACTAAAATGTTTTATAGCCTAGCATGCTTCGGCTAGCTACCCGAGGTCATTTTCTGCTCCATTTCATTCGTCCTTCCGTTTCGTGTCCCACAAAACCCGTCGTGCCGTCTGGGCTTGAATATTTCTGTGAATGCACAAACTTGTGTATGCTCACCGCCATCTACTATGTATTTTCGTCCTTTTATGGTTGGAGCAACGCGTGGCAAATGAGTATTAGTTACCTAAAAACTGTACAAATCACTTTCACTAATAAAAAGCAGCCGTTAGGTTTCTGTTATAGTTGCAATTGGCACTACCTAAATTCTGTGAATACCTTCAAATATCTTGGAGTTACCTTTACTCAAAACCTAAAATGGCACCTTCATATTGAAACAATTTGCGCTAGGGCTCTTAGGAAACTGGAATATTTAAAGCGAGCCCTGAAGTGCTCTACTAAGGACTGCAAATTAACAGCTTATAAATCCCTCGTCAGACCATTACTAGACTACGCCTCAGTGGTATGAGCACCCTACACTGCGCGTGACATGAGTAAGCTTGAAGTCATACAAAAGAAAGCAATGCGATTCATCTATCGACGATATGACCGCAACTTTTTTCCCTCATCTCACGCATGCGCATTATCGATAGAGCCCTTGGCTCATCGACGCACACTTGAACGTATCACTTTGCTGCATAAGATTGCACAAGGCCAAAGTTGCAATCAAACAGCGATTTCCTTCAGTCATTCCACTGGGCGTGCCACACGGCGTTCCCACCCACTTAATATTGTTCCTTTCCAGTCTTTTGTAAATTGTTTTAAGTATTCTTTTTTCCAGGCGTCGTTGAAATTTTGAACAACCTAGCTGGTTCCTTGCGGGAAAAACCTTATGAAGAGTTTTTGGAAGAATTGTCTAACCACATTTTGTAATTACATATCAAATTCATTGTATGTTGTTTTGATCTGGTGTCTGGTGTATCCACTCCTGCTATGTCTCGTGTATCGAGACAGCAGTACATGTAAATAAATAAATAATAAATAAACAAATAGGCCAAGCATAATCCGACGATAATCGAGTGGGAGGCGACCCTTTCCAGCTCGGACCCAGAACAGCAACAAGCCCTGGTCAACCGAGCCCGGACGGCAGCAAAAGCCAATGGTCTTCCGGACTAGGAGGTCCAACCCCAAAATGACTATAATTTTTCACCAAAAAATGTTTTATTCTCTCTCTCTCTTGTAAAAACGATGGAAGCCAGCCTTTAAGACGCAAGTAGACGGACACACGCTGGGACTAGCAACAAGTTAAATGAAAACAACCACACTGAAGTTCTCAGGGAAGCCAGAGCGCGCATGCGTCCTAAATACCATGTGACTATCAAAGAAAAAGCACAAAATGACACCTATAGTAATCACATTTTTCTATATAAGTTATCTCTTTCTTTTTGACAGCGATAAGGAGGGTACACTAACACGTTGATTGTGACCATGTTTCCGGATATGGCACGTTTCAATCAGTTCTCGTACATATCGTGTGGTTCCCCTGCCAATAGTCTGTGTGTCTTCTAAAACAGGTGAACAGCCGCACACTCGGCAATGAGCAGGCAGGTTTGCTCCTTCTCCAGACGTGACAGACGTTTCGTGTTCTTTTAGGCGGACAATAATGCAACGCCCCGTCTGGCCTATATACACGTGACCACACTTCAACTGTATGCGATAAACAACATTTTTGATGCAAGTTGTGAAATTACGGCTGGTACTGCAGGCACTTCTAGGCTTACGATTTTAGATCCTAGCACATAGACTAGACGTCTTACCCGCCGTGGTTGCTCAATAGCTATGGTGTTGGGCTGCTGAGCACGAGGTCGCGGGATCAAATCCCGGCCATGGCGGCCGCATTTCGATGGGGGCGAAATGAGAAAACACCCGTGTACTTAGATTTAGGTGCACGTTAAAGAACCCCAGGTGGTCCAAATTTCCGGAGTCCCCCACTACGGCGTGCCTCATAATCAGAACTGGTTTTGGCACGTAAAACCACATAATTTAATTTTTTTTAAGACTAGACATCTTGCAAGGCGCCGAAAGCACAACCCGAACGCCGTGCCTTGTGGCAAACTTTTTTCACATCGTGTGAAGTGTTGTGGATATACGGCATGACTTACGCTCGCTTACGGTCCTCATTGACAGTGTTATGTGCTCTGCCTTCTGTTTCTTTTTTCAGCTTTTTCAGTTTTGTATCGGCTACTCCCTTGAGAACAGTGTCAGGAAAGCCGGCCCCCTGTAGACGCTTAATCTGCTCATGAAAACTTTTGCTCCATCGAATGATGGCAGCTTCTATTGAGGGCATTGTGGATGCAAAGGGTGGCTATGCCAGGCTTCACTAGTTTAGAGCGCGATGATTTGAATGGTAGAAGCTGTTTCTGGGTACGAGGCACATACGTGACCATTGTCAGAGAAGGTTAGTTTTAAGTCTAAAAACATAGCAGCATTGTCTGATGCCAGTTCTTTCGTAAAATTTAGAGTTTTCGTGCACGCTCTGAGTGAGCTCAAATATCGCTTGCAACCAATTCTAGGTCCAAAGGGTCGTTCAGGTTTCAACATGATCAAAAAAATCATCGACATACCTGAAGACTTTGACTACCCCATTCGTCCATTTAAAGAGCGGCTCAAAGCTTGTCCAAATTTTGAAAGAAATGTTGCATAAGACGGTGCCACACTGGACCCTATGCAGATACCATTCTCCTTGCACAAAACATTTCATCCTGAAACTCAACAATCGTCTTCGTCATTTAGGTGTGAAGAGCGATTACTTGCTGGCACCAAAGATCTTCACTTTGTCAAGCCGTGGTGTATTTTCAGAAAGGAAAGAAAATACGCAGGTCGACGGATGCATAAGACGGGTGCAGAAGCAAAAAGGGTTTACACTGGACTGCTTTCCCGTGCCCCTATGGCCGGACGAAGGCAGATACCAGAAAGAAGTTGTCGCTCCTGGCGGCTGTTCTCAAAGGTGTGAAGATGCACAACTTGCTGGCACATCTGGTTCATAGCAGGACCAGTGGTGTAGGTGAGTCAGGAAGGACCAACTCAACAATCGTGACGGACGACGATCCAAGAAGCCACAAACTGTGCAGAACAAAAAATGGTCACCTAGAAGCATCAATGGCGATCAAATTTGTGGAGAGCAGGAAGGGATCAGCTGTATACTTGGACATGAACACCGCAGGCGTTCGACGCCTGGGACGGCACAAAATGCGTGCGGCGTTGGTGATGCGGAGCCCGTTTTCTTCGATGTCCCCTCCCTCCCCCCCCCCCCCACGGCCTTTCGTGCTCAGAAGAAGGCCGCACATATATGGTGATTGTAAAGGAGGAAAGAGAGCCTACTTCTACTTAAGGGAAACAACGCGCGTTTGTTCTCCGCCGTGCGTTCATAAGCGCGCGTCCCTCGCGCCCTTTCATGTACAGCGATCTCCACTGAATCACGGCGACGGCGACGGTGACGCTGACAACGCGCGTTTGTTCTCCGCCGTGTCTTAAGGGCTCAGAAGTACGCCTCTTTCCTCCTTTACAATCTCTAAGGAGCCTTCTTCCAACGCCGAAAGGTGTTGGCAGGTGAAGGGCTGTTTTTCACGCAGATTTCTGCCGTCGGCGTCGCCGTCGCCGTCGCCGTCGCCGTCGCCGTGAGTTCAATGGAGATGAAATCGTGGCCGCGCGCCGCCACGCTGATGTGCAGTCCGAAGCTCTTTCACGGGGAGTGAACGCACGGCAGAACAAACGCGCGTTCGTAAAGGCCCACCGACTGCTGCCAGGTTCCCTTCTCCGTCACAATGGCTCTAAACGGGCAGTCAACCTTATGGGTCTTAGCTGCAAAGAAGACAGTCAGTTTGTGCGTCTTTGTCTTGCGTACCTCCTTTACTAGCTTAACCATGTTAAGCTCACTGAGAAGCTTGATAGCCTTAGTCTTGAGTTTCGCGGGTTTTTGGGTTACCTTTTATTGCGATAGCAATTATATGGACACTCAAAAGCAGATTTCTGCCGTCGGCGTCGCCGTCGCCGTCGCCGTAGCCGTCGCCGTGAGGTTCCGCATGACGTCATTTGGAGAAGAAATCGTCGCCGCGCGCCGAACGCTGTATGTGCGAGTGAAAGGGCGCGAGGGGCGCGTCTTTCACGGGGAGTGAACGCACGGCGGAGAACAAACGCGCGTTCCGCGCCGTGCTCGCTTAAGGGCTGCAGAAGTAGGCGTCTCTTTTCTCCTTTACAATCACCATATATGTAGAGCAAACGCACCTTCTTCCGACGCGCGAGAAGCCGTGGGGGAGGGGGAGGGAAGGGAGGCGACGTTTAGCTGCGGCACCAAGTGCCTATTTATATCACAGGCTCCGGCAACAGTCACCAACGCCGCACGCATTTTGAGCGAACGCGGGCAAAACGCCGATGGCGTCGACAACAGTTCTGCGTGTTGCCGATGCTGCTGCATGTCCAAGTTTATACAGCTGATAAAGCTAATATCATTACTCCGTATAGCTCTCTACAAGTTTGCAATCGCAATTGATGCTTCGCCTTTCAGGTGAAACTGCGACCACTTTTTTAAAGTTCTTTGCAACCGCTTGCATAGCTTCTTCTGAGAAAAGTTCGCCGGGAAGGACAACAAATCCACCTTCTTTATCAGCCTGTAGTAAGCTGAGGTTCTGCTCACGGAAATAGCGAACAACGGTGCGTGTTGAGCGTTCGCCGTTTCTACGTGGCAGGGAATCCACACCTTCAGATATGCAGCGTTCCTTTTCTTCCGATGACGCCTTGCTGGCAATACGATGAACCGTTGCTAAGAGACGCGATGGGGGCACGGTGGGTTCCAAGCTGAACTTTGGTCCCTTTTTTAGAGTAGCGAGTGAATATCAGGCGGCACTGTCGGAACTTGCAGGTATGTAACCGATCCACCAGAACGCCCGGTAGACGGCTTGCGGGGTAGATTCGGTCGCATAGAGTTCCAATAAACCTCGGTCAGCTGTGATGCCATACGACGGTGTTGCTGCAGTGGGTCCAGCGAGCGATAGTCCATTTTCCCGTTCAAACAAAGCAACTGAAGACAATCTTGCAAATGGCCAACCTCTCTACCTCTCGTCTAGCTTTAAAATTCTGCATATGCGTTTCTAATAGCCAACCGAAGGCTCAAGAAGGCCAAATATGCCAAGGACACCAGGATGAGGTACCCCAGTTTTGATGCAACGTGCTAAAAAGCGTGCCTTGCACGCCGTGAGGGAAATTGCAGCGACGCATGCAGTCAGTTGGCTTTCCTTCGAACACACATGTAAAAAGCCACCGATTGTTGAAGAAACGAATCGTAGAAGAGTCTGTTGCTGGGCCTGGTGTTGCAAAGGGCTCTTGTTCTCAGTCACCTCAGTAGGGAACCTTGTCCACATTTTTGAGAAAGTACTGACCTTTTTATAGGTGACGTATAGGCGAAGTCAAAGTGCGTGTGTTGAGTGCAATCTTTGCAGTAAATCACGTAGCGTTATAATTGAGCGTTATAATTATAAAAAATTATCAATTCTTTGAAAGTGTCGTATGGCCATTATCAGCTATGTTTCCCAGTGTCCCAACAGAAATCTATATTCCACCAACTTTCTATTTAGTGGAAATTTGGTTATCTTAAGTGCAGTGCGGGGCAAATCTGGCCTAATTCGGAGCGTTGCAAAGAATTATAGCCCTCGTTTTCTAGACCTTCGTGCATTATACGAGGTTCATAGTATAGGATTTTCCCGGTGTCCACGATGAAATAAATGAAGCACCTTGATTAAATTCCGGGAAAATAATGGATAGATTATGGGTGACATGCAAGCAAAGTTTAAGATGAGTACCCTACTTTGCGCCTTTGCAATGAATTACTTATTCAAGCACTTCGCGGTGTTTGACGTAATAGTTCAGCGGAAACCCGCTAGGTGGAGAGAAGTAATTAAATGAAAAATGAGACATCCACTCAATCTTAGCAATTGCTACAAAGAAAATCCATACGGGTTTCTTTGTTACTTCGCAGTGTTAATTATAAGTGTAACAAACGACGTATAAGTTAACCAGCTGCCCTGAGGGAGATCTAAAGCCACCAACCTCAAATTTAGTGAGGAATGGGGTGACATCATGGCCGACAGTCTTGAGAAGTAAAACACGTTTGAATGAAATACCGGTTTTGTAAAAAATTAGTCATCAAGTGCTCGAAATAAGACAGAAAGGTTTAAAACACACAAGTTATAACACGGCACGCAGTTTCTTGGTTTACGCAGAAACAAATTGCACCTTGACTTCCTTGTATCACTTATTTTTACATTTGACAGCTTTGCAAGATGGGCGAAGCGCTGAAAGCGATAGCAAGGCCTAGCGTAGCGCTTGAACTCCTCGGACGGTGGTCTGACTATGCGTGGGTGCGACATCTTGGCGCGACGCAACACGCACGGTGACTCCTGCTAGGCAGTGTGGGCAAGGAAAAACCAGACAGACGTTGTTGCATGGCGTCCCCAAATTATATTTTAACACGGACCGCACAATCAGGTGAGAACGCGACCAAGCGCCGCTGGCCTTCGATCTTGCAACCGCCGATTCTACTGCTCGCGCACCGTCGGCGGGCTGGGTGTGTCGTTGTCGTCTTTTTGGTCGGATCACTGCGACAAGCAGTAGCGCGTTACAGGGCTCCCCTTCTATCGAGGAAGCCATGAGAATGGGACGAATGGCAAAGAGCGGATGCTGGTGGTGCGAAACGCACGCGGCAAGTATATACTGACCCGGTCGGGAGGGAATGTGACAGCAGAAGGGGCCAGAGCGTCACAGTCAAATTAGACAGGTTTCAGGCGGTTGGCGGAGATGGTGTATTCGCGGCCGTTGATAAACAATAGAAAGTATTTAAGGGCACACTTGAGTACCTTGAACGGGCCATCATATGGGGGCTGAAAGGAAGGACGCACAGCGTCGTGGCGCACAAAAACGTGCATGCATTTCTGAAGGTCAGGGTTGACGTATACACGACGGGAATAACGTTATTGTCGGGGGGAACGACAGTACGCAAAGCGCTGCGTAGACGGCAGGTGTAGTCGGAAACGTCTGCAGATACGGTGGGCGAGTCGTCGAAGAATTCGACTGGGACTCGAAGAGTGGTGCCAAACGTAAGCTCGGCGGCGCTGGACCACAGATGTCACTGCGAAGAGCGCTGCGCATGCCAAGCATAGTGAAAGAAAGGCGCTCGATTCATTCGAAAGGCGCTCGATCCAAGTCGAAGCCATGAGTGAAGCCTTCAATTGGCGGTGAAAACGTTCGATGATCCCATTGGATATCAAGTGGTATTGGTAAGAGGTGGTCTTGATGTGATTGACCCCGATGAGCCGAAACAGCTTGGCGAACAATGTTGAGTCGATTGACGACCATGGTCGGTCGTAATGATGGAACCGACACCGTAGCGGCTAATCCATAGAGCGACGAGTGCTCGAGATTACGACTCTGCCGTTATGTCCCGGAGGGGCATCGCTTCAGACCATCAGATGAACCTGTCACTGCAGGTTAACAGGTTGCGATGGTTCCCGTAGGAAGGGGGCAGACAATATCGACGTACCGATGTCTGAAGCGGGCGTCCGGGGGCGGAAATGTGGCAAGAGGAGTTGCAGTGTGGCAATGCACTTTAGACTGTTAGCAGGTGAGGCATGCGCGTGACCAGCGACGAACGTCTACGTAGATACTAGGCCACACATAACCAGAAGGGAGGAGTCGCTGTTTTGAGTGAATGCCAGGATGAGCCAAAAAAATGGAAGGCATCAAAGGCGGTCTATGGGCGAGGCACATAGGGACGGGGACGCTGGTCGACGTATCACAGACGAGGGGCACGTCGCAGTCGGAAAGCAAGACATCTTCAAACACCATAGAGGTGCTACTCGTGCAAAGCCACTGGAGCTCGGCGTCAATACTCTGTGTGGCAGACATGGCCGTGAAGTCGATGACCGGTCGGCCGTGGTCCGTTGCGTAAATGGCGGCGCGAGAAGGTGCATCGGCAACGGTGTTGTTTGGTGATAGCTGACGTGACGAATGTCGCTGGTGTATTCAGAAATGTAGGCAAGCTGGCTAAATTCTTGAGGAGCGCGTGAGGTACTGCTGGACACTAGGGCTCGCGGCGTGGTGGCGCTGATGACGGTACTTGGAGGAATCCGAGGCTATGACGAACTGGATATAAGGCGGACTGCGAAGACAGCGGGACTCGAGTTCGTGGCAACGGGAGGCCTAGCGAAGCTGCTGAGGTAAGTGTAGGGAAGGAGCTGAGAGGGATGACTTGAAGTCCGGAGTAACCAATTTGTGGGCGAGGAAACACCAGACAGACGTCGGTGCATGGCGTTCACAAATTATATTTTAATAGGGTCCACTCAGTCAGGCGTGAGCGGGACCAAGCGTCGCTGGTCTTCGATCTCGCAACCGCCGATTCCATTGCTTGCGCACCTTCAGCGTGCTGACGGTGCGCTTTTTGGTGGGATCACTGTGGCACGTAGTAGCACCCTACAACAGAAAGCACAGCGCCATCGCATCTACCTGGCGTCTCACAACACTGGCGTGAGGACCACCACAGATGGTGTGGCAGGCATCGCACCTCCACAGAGTACAAGATGAGACTGATGGGAAACCATCGGCGTTAGCGAGCGCCCAGTGAAAACATAGGTGGATCCCACGCTTGTGTGGGAATCGGTCTTAAGCGAAGCTTTCTGTGATGTGGGCGGAAATGGTAAAGTGAATGGTTGCGAAAATAATGCTACTGGCTAAAATGCTTGCAGAAAATAAATGAAGTTGTACTTTAGAGGAATGAAATATTGAAGACGAAAGGGCGATGCAATGTCTCACCAAACGTAACGCGGTCATGTATCTTGTAATAACACGAATGTTTATATGCAGGCACAGCCACTATTTAATGCGACAGAAATGCACATTAACTGAGTCATTCTCTTAAAATTACGCATCGTCAAAGCGTGATTTTTAAGAAATGCCGATAGGATTACTGATACTATTTTACACTGTTGCACGGGTGTCATTTAATAACTGCAAGCAATGCAACCCCGCATCTTCTGAACGCTGTTTCTGTTTTTCGTGTTCCTTATATCATGGCGCTTACCCACTGCGGGGATGGCTTGTGTTGCCAACTTCTTGTGCCAACTTGTTGTAAAGAAGCTGGCAACTCTGTTGCTAACTCCTTTGCTTTTTGCCTTTGGTAATGTTTAGTGAGTCGTGGACCATTGAGAGACGACAACAGATCGACAACGGCGGATCTATGACGATGGTACCACTACGGGAGGGACAACAACAGAGTGACGACGACGGGACAATGAAGATGTAACCACGAAGCCTTGAGACCCACGGTATAATCACGACGGAACGATGACCGCTAAATGACGTTGACGGCATGCCGTCGACTGCGCGGTTACGACAGAGTGACAAATGCATGACGACGTGAACGCCACATAGTTACAATGATGACGGAATGAGGACGACAGATATATTCGGTACCGGTCGGCACCATACCCGGCCGACGAAGGAAGGACGCCGTGGACCTGACCACGAAAGCGTGTTTGTGTTGGAGATCACGCGGACGCTTGCGTATACCATCTGCCACTCCCCGCCACCTCGCTTTGCACTCTATCCGACGCCGGTCTGCACTATACCCGGGATGGCAATCATTCAAGACAGCAGCCGGCGCCAGCCGTCAGCACCCGACAGATAGTCTGTGCCACATAACCGGCATCCCAAGTTGTATAATCGGTAAGACAGCTGCAACCAGCACCCGAAAAGTGTGGAGAAGAGCCATAGAAAGGTACACTTAATATGGCATAACACTAGCTTAATGTTTAGTGCTCACACCGTAGCTTGCACATAGCAGCTCAGCAGGAACGCTAGTGTGCTTGTAGTATGCCTGCACACAACACTCATGCCAGCAGCGTAATGCAGAACGCTGCCCTTTCTACACCACCTAGCCGATTCAGCGTAGCGTTTACAATGCGTTCTCTTCGCCTTGCTGTTTTTGCAGTCAAACGCACTCACGTATCTGGAGACCCTCTAATCATCCGTGCCTGATCCGCGCATTAGCCGTCAGTGAGACATCACAAAGCCTGCAGCGGCGATGGCGGCGGGAATGCGCCCCGAGCGCCCGTATAATTGCTATCGCACTGAAAGCATTCAATCGGCTAACCTCGTCAGGCCTATTCAGTGAATATTAATAGGCCAATTTCTGTCGGCATAAATAGTTGAAGAGCAATAAGTGCTGGCACTCTGTAGAGCTTTACCATACCGTGTGAGGCCAGTAATGGCATGGCGCTGGCGTGACTGCGCTGCCCCCTAAAGAGCACTGGCACCGGCGAGAATAAAGGTACAGCACTTTCAGATTGGGAAGCCTTAATACTAATTTGCAATCTTTCATTGTCCCAGAAAATTTTAAAATAAAATGCATGCACTGCAATTAAATGTTTCATGGCGTTTCCTTGCGCGCAGCCATTTTCACAAATTCAGAGGATAATTCAGTCATGACCATAAAACCTGGTCAAATCAAGATACTCGTTTGAAAAATACAGCCTCTACCTAACCTAGCGACAAATCGACATGGAACATCACGGCGACAACGGCGACGACCACGACGGTGAAAATTCTCCTGGCGTGTCCAGTAATTGATATTGCAATACTAATAAGATTATTCGACCTTTATTCGAGATTATTCGATTTTACCGGGTGTTCAAAATTAAGCTTTACGGAATTTTTTTTTATTTGATTGTGGCAGGTAGCATAATTCTTACCGTTGAGCTGGGTCATTCTAAAAGATGGACATTAGTAGCACGAGAAACCAAAACACATATTCAACTAATTAATAAAAATCACTAATAAACTGATTAGTTAATAACTCTACGACACATATTGAAGTTTATGAATTGCAACCGGTGAGTTTGCAAAGCGCATCCACTTGAAATGAATTTCCAGGATGACACCAGTTTCGGGATATTAATTCTCAAAGTGTCGGACTAAATACATTGTGTTCCAGTTACTTTTGGGCCTCAATGTATGAAACAGCAGTTTGATAAGAAAGTAAGTGGAACAACTAGGCATTTTTTGGGGCGAGTTTAACGGCGCATATCTCCAAACTGGTATTTTTTTGGAAATTTATTCCAAGTGGGAACGTGTGACAAGCTAACCGACTACAATTCGTAAATTGCAATATGTGTCGTAAAGTTATCAACTAAGAACGTTAATTTGTGAATTTTTCTTAATTAGTTGAAATTTGTCTAGATTTATCGGGCTACTAATGTCCGCCCATCGAATAACCCAGCTCAATGATAAAAATTATGCTACCTGCCACCAGGCGATTTCTAAAACAGCTCTTGAACTTTTTGAATTGGCAATGCACCTTCGCACAGCCAGCAAACGGATTTATAGTTCCAGGTACAGCCAAATAAAAGAAGCCATTTAGATCAGAATGAGTGAGTGATCCACTCAAAATCCGTGACTTGCCCCATCGAATCAACCATCAGTGCGTCAATGAATCCAGCAAAATTATGCTACCTAGCGCACCATGGCGATTTGCTCAAGAAACAGCGGTCTTGAATCTTTTTAAGAATTAGGTCAATGCACCTCATACGCACAGCACAGCTAACGCTGATTGTATAGTTCATGTCGCATAGGTTCACGAGCCAAATCAAATGATGTCATGAGCCATTTAGTATCACCAAGTGACAGATTGCATGTACTACACCTGCGAACAATCCGCGACTTGTATCCTTGACGTGCATCAGTGACGTGCATCTGAAAGTGCGTCGTTTTTGAACTTGTGTGCCTGACGAAAGAAACATTTGCTCCAGCAGTGCGGTTTGCTCAAAGTCGTCGAGTGAAGAAGCGTGCATATTTTATTTCTAGCGTTTAGCGCAAGGACTGATTTGCATGTCAACCAACGCGCTGTCTCAGTGGCTTTCTCGTTTCGCTGCTAATCAAGAGTTCACGGCTTGGATTTCTCGTTGCGGTGGCCATATTCCGAAGGCGAGGGAATGCAAAATCGATTGCGTTTTGGGGCCACCTTAAGTAAACTCATTAGGTCAGAATTCATCCGGAGCCTTCCATTATGGCGTCTCTCATACGCCACTGTGTAGCTGCGGGACGTTAATCCCATTAATTTTCCCATCCCAGCCATGATGCAGCCTGCACCTCGGCCGTTTACGCAAGCGGTGACGTATTATGGCGCATTCTGATTTGCTGAGAGCACAGAAATCTGTGACGACACTGCTTCAGTTCCAAATGTGGGGTGAGAGAAATTGAGGAGGATATTTGGTCTTTGTTTACGAATTTCTCCGCTAATAACTCATATTTTTGCACCAACAAAACTGCATGCATTCCTGAAGGTCCCTCTTTTGTTCCAGCTGAACTTCCTGTTTCTCTTTAGTGTCCCTTTAATGACCGCACAAAAAGCGATGGAACGAAAAATGTTAGGCTGACGTTATGAGACAGGAAGAAAGCGGTTTAGATCAGAGAGCAAACGGGGATAGCCGATATTCTAGTTGACATAAGCCGAAAAAATGGAGCTGGGCAGGCCATGTAAGGCGGAGGATGGATAAGCGGTGGACCAATAGAGTTACAGAATGGATATCAAGAAGGGAGCGCAGTCGACGACGGCAGAAAACTAGTGGGGTGATGGAGTTAGGAAATTGCAGGCGCAAGTTGGAATGAGCTAGCGCAAGACAGTGGTAATTGGAGGTCGTTCTGCAGTGGACATAAATAGATGATGATGATGATGATGATGATGATGATGATGATGATGAGATGATGATATGCGTCAGGAGTACGAGCAGACAGATGAACATATCGATATTTCCGAACATACAGCGTGTTTCATTTTAGCTGCCTCAATTTTTTTTACATTGCCTGTGGCAGATAGCACAATTATAATCATTTATCTAAACTACTCGATGAGGCGGCCATTACTCACGAGAAATCAAAACGACTGATTCTATAATTAACAGAATTGTACCAATTAACTGTTTAAATAATTATTTTACGGCACATGTTTCAACTATGAATTATAGCCGCTTAGTTGGCAGGCGTATCCGCTTGGAACGAATTCGACAGATTCAACCATTTCGAGATATTAATTTTCAAGGTGTCCGACGAAATATTCGATTAGGCGTTTGATTTCGCGTGGAAGACAATTTTTAAAATTTGGTGCAACTAAAATGAAGCACCGGTATACATTCCCCACAAGGCCGACTACCATAGGATGCTACGCATATATTCAACAGTTCCCGTGCAAAAGAGGTTCCGCTTAACTTGTTTGCGTGATGCCCAGCGCATCATAACCAACGCGTTAGTGCCATCATAGGCAGCGGATTGGGAATGGGCTGCTCGTGCATGCGTTTTGCTCCTGATTAGTCACCTTCCATCCTCAATTGTCGGGTGTTAACGAGGGTGCCCCACACCGCTCGCAATCCCCCTTTAGTAAGACATGCATTTCTGGCCTCGTTTTAAGGCCTCCTTTCTACGCATGGCGTATGGGGAACGGCGAGATAGGACGGGCTCGTAGAATGTTTTGCGTCGGCACTCCTATTGCTATCGCGGACAATGGCACGTTTGTCACTGTACTCCGGATGGCAGCTCTCAACCGCGCAGACAATAAGCTTAAAAAGCGCATTCTCACCCTGTATTGGAAAAACGGGTTTCTGGCGTCACGTGAAATTTTTCGCGACCGACTCGCCACGTGACGCTACGCATTAAAGCTGTTGACGGCATTGAAGCGTTCCGAATCGTCCTCGTTGTCCTCGTTCACCACCGTCGTCTTGTTCTCGTCATTGTTACCGGGCCACCGGCGTCGTTGTTTCGCCCGTCGTTTTCGCTCCTTCATTGTCGCCATGTGATTGTAACCTTCGTCGTGGCACTGTACTTGTGATGACATTTGCATATGTCGTCGCTGTTATCGTCGGCGTTGGGCCGTACACACCGGAGCCAGCAAGCGGCCTTAGGACTGGACGAGTACTGATGAAGCGCGTGCAAGTGCGTCGACTGAGGTCGCGCTTATCTGATCAAGGCGATGTGTTTCAGCCGTATGGCACGTGACATCAAATTCACAGACATGCTTGGTCTCCTTCGCGGTACCACCAATGAATGCTTGGTACCTATGGCGCAACTTGGAGTTTACTTTTTTTTTCAGTTCCTCCCGACGCGCCGTGTGCTATGTGCGTTCGCCGTTGTCCCAAGGTTTCCTAGGCGACAGAGGAGGGTCCTGCGCACTTTACAGCCGGTAGCGAGCAGTAGCCCCTTGAACACGAGAATGGATGTGGTGATTTATGGACTAAGTGTATATAAACCATTTGGAGGTAGCATCTGCTTTGTTTCTTTTTTATTTTCTTTTTTCGTGCTTTTGTTTCAGATGAGCTTTGAGGAATTTCCAACGAAATGGCGTCTCCGTTCGTCGGCGTCGTTATTGACCAGGTCAGAAGAAATAAAAAAAAACACTGTTAGCGCTAGCCCCCTGTAGCAAGGTAGCCTCTCTGCATTTCTTGGGCGTAATACGAATACAAAAAAATTACTATGTTAGCTGGAGACGTAGTATGCTATCCTTATGTGTGCATCCGGAGAAAACATTTCTTTAGTGATAAACAAGATTCCTTGATATCTACGCTGAATGTGGGGTCGCCAGATTTACGAGTAATGAGAGCGGCAGGTCTCCAAACGTGTTCTCGGATATTTCCTGTGAAGCTCTTTAAACTTCTTAGAAGATGGCGTCCTCAAGAATTGCGAACTCTCACCCTGACCACCTTGTTCCCTGCTGTGATTTCGAGCAGCGGGCTGTCTTAACAATTCCAACGCAGAAAATTCCGCAGAAATATTTCCAGAAAAAGTGAACTACCTTATTTGTGAAAGGTCTCAATTTGCCTATTGTAAGTAAGCCCCTTTCGTCTAGTGCGGCTAAGAGAATAATGGAAATCCAGGTCCCGAAACAGCTGCAGCCAATCGTGCTAACACGTTTCTTGAAGTGTATTGGTGAAGAAGCGCGATCCACTTCGCACTCAGCGTGCTCTTGCTGCATGCACTGAGACCAAATTTTAATGCGTTAGCATTAGACGTGTCAAACTAGAAAAAAAAAATTCTCTGTAAATTTAGTGGTACATTCGAGAGAAATGCATTAGCATTACGTGGTACCTCTTTCATGTCCCGGATCGATGATTTAAACCACGTTGACCACATTACAAAGAGTTGTTCAGGAGCTCACTCGACACCGCACGTACTGCCTCTTCTTCGAGGAGCGAAGTCAACTGACGGTCAGGCCACCGTCAGTTGCGCCTCTTGTGCTGGTAGAGTTCGCGGAAAGGACTCGACAAAAGACAGTTTAATTAAGGAAACCTAATGGCGAACTTGGTTCGATCGATATGCTTTGCTTGTGACTGCACGGACTCGACAGCCGCACGCATAGTTCTACAATATTGTGTATATATTCTTTATTACAAAGTTTGCTGTTCCAATTACGTAACACTTATCCGATGGTTGCTGTCACTGCGACGAAATGAAATTATTGCACACACTGACAAGCTTTCTTGGCTATAACCGAAGACGACAGGGATCCAACCAAGCTTCTAGAGTTCCTTAACGCAAAACTATAAGCACAATTATGATCACTATAGATAAAATTTACGTTAGTTTCCTGGTCGTAGTACACGCAACTTTTTAATTTAAACGTTGTGTTAACCGTGGCGTGCAATTTGTCAGTGTAAACAGTTGCTCGTAAAAGGCATTGTATGAGAATCGTTCACATATGCAATCACTAGAAATTAAGTGCAAGGTACAACATTATAATTCTGTCACACCAAGGTTATCCTGCCATGTCGCTTGAGCTATCAGTCGAGATATAAATCAGCCTATCGAGTCTTGCATAATGATAGTTCAGTACAATGCGACACATAATCAGCAGGTCTCCCATCAGTTTTGTGCTCTGGGACCTGGTTGTGTATATTCGTGCGCACGCATATGTATACTTTAATGCGATTAGCATTCTTTGGCTATTCCAACTATTATCAGCCTATCTATCTATCTATCTATCTATCTATCTATCTATCTATCTATCTATCTATCTATCTATCTATCTATCTATCTATCTATCTATCTATATCTATCTATTTAGCCTGTTTAAACGACCCAGTGGCCCAAGTTGTTCGACCACCTGGGCACTAAGGTATGTGCCACTGGTCTTGATGCCATCGTGGTCGATCTATCGCCGTCATTTCATCTTCGCGATTTGTCTCTTGTCATGCGGTCGTCGTGACGCCCTCTACGCCAACCCAGTGACCCAGGTTGTGATAGCTTGGGTCACATGGATGTGCTCGTGGGGCATGGTGATTCCGTTGTAGTCACTGCATCGTGTCATTTCAGCTTTGTCGCCCGACTCGTTTCAACGCTGCCACATTCACTCATGCGCTGCGCAGAGTAATTTGACATCAGGTAGATACTTCAGCGATAAAAGGCTGGGAGTAAATGTGTTTTATACGGAAATTCTATAACTCTAATGTGGGCAAGTTTCACGACATCATATGCGCTGTAATATTACACGATAATATTATGATCTATGCGCAGCGAAGCTCTAGTGAAGCGGTTAAGTAAATCCTTTACACTAAGGTCAGCTTGTACAAATGTGTTCACCCTATGCAGCCTGCAACATCATGCATTGTTTATACATGTATTTATCTACCGCAAGGTCACAACTTTGTTCTGTCGCAAATGTTTTACCACCTACTATACCGCTTACAAGTGATGTTTAAAGGAAAACACCAAATCAGGCGAATGCACACTATGAGGCATCTACGCAGCGATTACATAAGGACGAAAGCAAATGTGTCATGCATTTTTAGGAGAGAATGGTGATGACAGGTGCGTGTACAGCGAAGCACTACCCATATGTAGCTCTATTTAGAGACTTTGTACATGTGTCACAGTGGCACATATCAATTCTGGAGGATTGGCCACGAGCGGGCACACATCCGGTGGCGCGTACCAGATCAATGAATATCAGGCAAATCAATGTATTATTGAGCATAATGCGCCATTCATTAACAAGTTGTTGTACCTTAGAGAAACTTGTGAGCCGGCATGATTTGTTGAGGTTTTATGTAGGAATTTATATTTTATTTTTGGTACGCCGAACAGAGATGTGCTCACTCGCGCTACGATGCCGGTCAGCCTACAGGGCTGGTAGAAGCCCCTTGCTGGTACTGTCATTCGGCGCGCATAGCCTTTGTATAAAATAACCATATATATTAAAAGCACATTGAGAATAAAGCGTTGTCTGTCTCCTATAATTCAATGTGAAAGGCTCCTTTGATGAGTGCAATCGCTCAGTCTGAAAAAAAAAAAACAAGAAAGAACTCTTGTAGCTCTACCCATGCGTCAAATCTTGCCTTCTACGCCTTTGGCGAGCTGTTGGGGTCGTTATCCTCGCTAAATGACGTCGTTTCGCTGCATGAATCTCGCCCGAGCGTCTCGACTTCGATCAAGAATACAATTATCAACGACCTTAATACTATTTTGCTTCTGTTTTATAGCCTCCATAAAAAAAATCCGTTTCCTTTACATGCCTTTTGACTAAAATGTTTTATAGCTTAGCATACTTCAGCTAGCTACCCGAGATCATTCTCTGCGCCATTCATTCGTCCTTCCGTTTCATGTCCCACAAAACCCGTCGTGCCGTCTGGGCTTGAGTATTTCTGTGAATGCACAAACTTTGTATGCTCACCGCCATCTACTATGTATTTTCGTCCTTTATGGTGTGAGCAACGCGTTGTCAATAAGTATTAATTACCAAAAAAAGAAACTGTACAAATGACTTTCACTAATAAAAAGCAGCCGTTAAGTTTCTGTTATAGTTGCAATTGGCACAACCTAAATTTTGTGAATACCTTCAATATCTTGGAGTTACCTTTACTGAAAACCTAAAATGGCACCTTCATATTGAAACAATTTGCGCTAGGGCTCTTAGGAAACTGGGATATTTAAAGCGAACCCTGAAGTGCTCTACTAAGGATGCAAATCAACAGCTTATAAGTCCTCGTCAGACCATTACTATAGTACGCCTCAGTGGTACGATTACCCTACACTGCGCGGGACACGAGTAAGCTTGAAGTCATACAAATGACAGCAATGCGATTCATCTGTCGACGATATGACCGCAACTTTTTTCCCTCATCTCACGCATGCGCATTATCGATAGAGCCCTTGGCTCATCGACGCACACTTGAACGTATCACTTTGCTACATAAGATTGCAGAAGGCCAAAGTTGCATTCAAGCACCGATTTCCTTCAGTCATTCCACGGGCGTGCCACACGGCGTTCCCACCCACTTAATATTGTCCTTTCCAGTCTTTTGTAAATGTTTAAGTATTCTTTTTTTTTCCAAGCGTTGTTGAAATTTTGAGCAACCTAGCTGGTTCCTTGCGGGAAAAACCTTATGAAGAGTTTTTGAAAGAATGTCTAACCACATTTTGTAATTACATATCAAATTCATTGTATGTTGTTTTGATTTGTGTCTGGTGTATCCACTTCTGCTATGTCTAGTGTATCGAGACAGCAGTATATGTAAATAAATAAATAAATAAAATAAATAATAAATAAATAAAATAAATAAATAAATAAATAGGCCAAGCATAATCCGACGATAATCGAGTGGGAGGCGACCCTGTCCAGCTCGGACCCAGAACAGCAACAAGCCCTGGTCGACTGATCCCGGACGGCACCAAAAGCCAATGGTCTTCCGGACCTGGAGGTCCAACCCCAAAATTACTATAATTTTCATCAATAACTGTTTTATTCTCTCTCTCTCTTGTAAAAACGATGGAACCCAGCCTCTAAGACGCAAGTAGAGGGACGCACTCTGGGACTAGCAACAAGTTTAATGAAAGCAACCACACAGAAGTTCTCAGGGAAGCCAGAGCGCGCATGCGTCGTAAATACCATGTGACTATCAAAGAAAAGCACAAAATGACACTTATAGTAACCACATTTTTCTAATACGCTATCTCTTCTTTTTGACAGCGATAAGGAGGGTACACTAACACATTGATTGTGACCATGTTTCCGGATATGGTACGTTTGAATCAGTTCTCGTACATATCGTGTGGTTCCCCTGCCAATAGTTTGTGTGTCTCCTAAAACAGGTGAACAGCCGCACACTCGGCAATGAGCAGGCAGGTTTGCTCCTCCTCCTGACGTGAAAGACGTTTCCTGTTCTTTTAAGCGGACAATAATGCACGCCCCCTCTGGCCTATATACACGTGACCACACTTCAACTGTATGCGATAAACAACGTTTTTGATGCAAGTTGTGAAATTATGGCTGGTGCTGCTGCACTTCTAGTTTACTAGTTTAGAGCGCGATGACTTGAATGGTAGAAGCTGTTTCTGGGTACGAGGCGCATACGTGACCATTGTCAGAGAAGGTTAGTTTTAAGTCTAAACACATAGCAGCTTGTCTGATGCCAGGTCTTTCGTAATTAGAGTTTTCGTGCACGTCTGAGAGCTAA